>NC_069128.1:56034313-56340161 GCF_026914265.1 Mya arenaria
GCCCTCACAGTAACTAAGCACTGAAGCTGCTGCCTCATACTGTCCGCTACAGTACAACATAGAGGCAAACTTTAGCCTGCTGGACAGTAAGTCAGATTCAAAGGACAGAGAGTACAGCTGCATTATATCACCTGTAATTGGCTGATTAAGGCGTAACTTCTCAGAAGCCAGGGCAGATGCTAATATGTTTGCAACAAACCGTGATATTATTGTTGTTGCTTCTTTCTCCAAGCTCGGTTCACAGAGTATGTCGTTAAGAATGTTGAGACTAATAAAATCATTGTAAAGATTGCTCAATGTTACCATTCCATTTGGAAATTTGCGTAGCAAATATTCAGTGGTAGAACAAAACTGCCTACACATATGTTCACATATTTTCATGTTTATCTCATATCGCGATTTACCAGGAAACGCTCGTGTTATCGGTTGCAATCTGGCCCCTAATTCATCCATTTGTATCAAAGTTAGACAACTGAGGTTGTCACACATGATGTCAGCAACAACTGACAGCAGGGTGTGTATTTCAGGTCTACCCAGTTTTCCCACAAACAGGTTCACCCCGGAGATTGTGAAATGTGGACAGTAGCCTAGTTTTAGCCACCGGAAGAGTGTGGTCAGGCAGTAGAGGGCGCACTGTACAACGTTTTCCTCTCTCCATATGTCAGGCGGATAGCTCTCTATGGTGAACATCATGGCTGTCTTAATGTGAAATGTGCTGAGATTGTCTCCTACGAAATGCTTTAGAAATGATTTCCTTATCATTTTTAACAGCACATACACTTTAATTTGATTTATATTGAAACTAAATACAAGTACCCGTTCCATGAGGGAAGTAGAAAATCTCCATTCAAGTAACCGTTGATGATAAGGACTGTCAGGGTAGCCTTGCTTCACAAGAAATACTGGAAACTGACTTGCCTGTACCAACATGTCAGGTGTGGGCCAATGTCCAGGGCGGGGTCTGTAAAAGAGGAACTGACACTCTGCTGGTAACCTAGCACACGGAAATGCACTAACCGAGTCAACATCGTCACCAAAACTTCTCGATGGTCCATGCGATATCAGCTTCACTCCAACTAGGTTTTGTTGTATATTATCCCCTTCATCATTTCGCAGGAACACATTGCCCTCACAATCAATCATATCATCAGGCATAATAACGTTTGTTATTGGCAGAGGGCAGTCTTGCCTCAGTATCTGGAGGTTACAGTGTTGAGGCGGGGACCCCTCAGTCTTTTTGACAAGTAAATTATACTTCCCATAGTGCCATTCACTCGAGTCTAACAGTACTGGAAAAATGTGTATACTGTGTAATATATCAACATCAGAGATCATTCCTAGAGTAGTAGTTCCTTCACTCTGACTTCCGAAATAGTACTCTGTCATATCTAAACCCAATAATGCAAGACACAGTGTTTTGACTGCCTCTCTCCTAAGCCACGTCCTCCTCCTCCTGGCGACCATGCGTCTGGTGACCCCGATGTCATCTAAGGCCCGGGATACTCTTAGAGACCATGCCCGAGAATCCTCTAACGCTTCGCACATTATCTGAAATAGATGGCAATTATGCAAATAACCAAAGGAAAATTTTACGTAGTATAATTTCTATTTATTTCAAGATTTCATATTACCTCGAAAGATACGAATGTCTTTTTTCACTCTTTCAATAAATCCTACATAGTTTATATAACCTGGCTGCAACAACTCATACATAGTATTGAGTAGAGTAACGAATATAATTATAGAAGGGCCTGTGACTGAAGTGATAACACATCCTGACATATTTCAGGTGTGTCATCTTATTAGAATAATCAGTATGGTATATTGGTCACGGTTACATTGCTTCATTATAAGTTTATTTATGTTCGTTGTACAAATATAATACTATTTTGGAAATCTCAGACAGAGCTTGTATAAGAATGGTAAAAGTAGAATTTACCAAAAAATTAAACAAATTTTGTACTTCTTTTCCTGAATATGTTGAAATAAAATAAGAAGAACACAATCTTTGCATTAAATTTGTGTATGTAGATAAAATAACTATCTCATCGAGGTGCATTAAAATACCTTTTCCATGCCTACATTGTTTTAAACAAGACCGACATTCAAAAATTGAATATATACGGCTCAGCTAGCAAATATTTCAAGGAGTGCAATAAAACAGTTATAGTATAACTTCTTCTAATTAAGACTTTGTTAATGCCTGTTAAGCAAATTTGACTCTGTGCGTTATCTTTTTTAAAAAAAACGCTGTTAGAATGTATGGATGCCAGATAAAACGTTAATCCACCGTTTTCGTTGACGAAACCAAAAGACACATAAGTACATGTAGATTGTGCGCGAATGACAATCTGTAACACAAATGCACTACCTTAACCTCTATTTAAGGGACACTTATAATTTGTGAAAATATATATCATGTATATTTCATATAGATATACTGTTACAGTTCCGGATATCTAGAATATTACTAGCCAAACAATCCGGACTTATACTCACATATTTATCCTTTATTAAATGTGAGATGTGAACGTCTTTCCTTAACGATCCAAATATAAATAACCTGGTGAAATTCAACCTATTCATACACAAAGGTGTATTATAGCATTCCACTGTATTGACTAAATATTCATATGATACTCATCTGAAACAGATAGGGCCACAACAAATTAATATTTCGTTCCTCGGATTTTTGCCCCCCCCCCCCCCCCCTCCCCCCAAAAAAAAAGCGAGCGAGCGAAAAATTAAATAATTGCAGGAACTGAAGCGAGCGAAGAGCGAAAATAGCTTTTTCTTATAATCAATATAAATAAGAGAATATTCTATCAAATTGCACTTAAACCCATTTGAATGCAATCTTGAACTGAACATCTAAATACTATTGGGAAAACTTATTCATTGGGATTGATTTCGGATATTTAAAAAATGATGTTTTACACTGCTTTCATCAAATATCAGACTCCGTATATATTTAAATTTCTTGACTTTGTTTTGATTATCACTGTAAATGCAATGGCATGTGTTTATCGAAATGAAAAGTATAAGAGTTTTTTCAAAGGGGAGCGAGATAAATCGGCCTCTTACCACATCGGCCCCAAAGACGTTTCGGCCCTGCCATTTCGTGGCCATAATAAAATTGTCTCGAGACTTTTCGGCCCCTTACTAATTTTCAACAGAGACATTTCTGTCGCTTAATTTTTATTTCTTTTGTTTTGAATATAAAGAAAAATATAAAAATTGTCAAATTTTATTTCAAAAGAAGTTGTACATGGAATCTGTAAATTCACTAATAGACATAAATTAGACAAATAGACATCTGATTTCTGTTTTCATTAATTATTATTCATATTAAAGGACATCTTCAGAGGTGATTACTTCAAAGCATGAAAACTTTAAATGAAATGAAATGTTATGGGGTTTTCTTACATTTAAAAATAATAAACAAAAAATAAAAATAAGGATCGAAACATCTCCGTAATCAGAGGGCGAAACGTTAACAGGACGGGGCCGTAAAGGAAACCGTTTTAAACTAGGGGCCGATTGGTAAGGGGCTGATTTGTCTGGTAGCCATAAACATAGGTTAGGCTTTTTTTACCTTTTTTTGGTCTATCCGGACCATTGGTAATATGATACTTATGAATAGCTATTTGTTCGAAACTTTTGTTTTGTCAGAATATGGTCAAAAATGACGTTGATATATCAATTTAGACCTAACAATGAATCATGTTCCTCTCAAGTGAAGGTTTCTTCTTCAGCATCGACGCTATAAGGTAAAATTCTGGTCACTGGTATTATGACATGAATCAAATACTATTTAATTGAGTCATTGTTCATCATTGCGATTTCCATCCAAAACGAATTACTTATAACGCGATATTATAGCTATGAAACGATGAAATTGACTTATAGTATGGTCATAACACATTCATGATCAAAAATAAGATTACATTTCCAACGAAATTCGAGCTATAATGTTTATACCGGAAGCCACCATTTTGATTGAATTTATTGAAACCAATGCTAAACCAATCGATATGCAGTCTATAACACCGCACATCGGGGTAACTTCCCTTTGCAAAAACACTAAAACTGGCTTTGAAAATTATAATTGATTATTTTGTAGCCTTTCAAACAATTATTACCAAAAAAAAATCTTGGAACATAAGATATTGGAGCGGACGCACAAAAAAATAAAATATTTGTTTTTACATTTTCAAAAAAATAGGAGCGGTAAATCCGCAGAAATATCAATTTGGTGTGGCCTAGGTTCACTTTCATAAAAGTTGAGGAGGAATAGTAGATATGTTAATGGTCCATGTTTTGTTTGTGTTAGTAATAAAATAATAACAGGAAATAGGGATTTAAACTATTTGTTTAAAATACCCATACAAATAGCTTTAAGAACATTTATACTAATCACTCTCGTTGGCATGATTTAACGCGATATTGAGGTTTTGTGATGTATGGAAAACCAACTTGTTAAAAGAAAATGCACTCTTTCGGCCTGGTGATCACAAACCGAAATCACATGAACACAGGCCGGGAATCGAACCCTTGGCGCCTTGAATTGAATCGAGTGCGCCTACTAATACGCTATCCAGAGATCATGTTAATGCAATGTAATTGTTTTGAATAGATGAATGCTCACACACGCACGCATGCATGCAGACACGTACACACACACGCATACATACATAAAACAGCTCGCATTGTAGTGTACGCCCTTGTGGCGGCAAATGGTACATGCCGTAGAATTTTAAACATGACTTTAGCAAAGCTGTAAGATTGTATTATTCAACCATAACAGGGGACTGTCTTGTATACCTCAACGTAAGATACTTTTTTCATATTTCAGCTGAAAATATGCGTGAAAGTAGACCTGACACTGCTTCAATAACAATGATGATGACAGACCCAAAATAAAATAATTATCATCAAATATCTGAACGTATTTAAGGGCCGGATAGTATTTAATTAATTTCAGGCACAAGGCTTATAATGATTTGACCAAGTAAACTAGAGATTGCATGTTGTTCTTTTTTAAAAGCGCTCGTCTCCCCCATTATGTGGTTGTTAGTGAGAGAGAATCAATGATGACATGATATTTGTACGTTTGGACTGGAGACGAACAAACATAAGGGTCATCTCCTGGTTATGACCAAGCTGTACATCACAAATGAAGTTCTTGGGGAAAGTAGGGAATTTCTTAGGCCAAGCGTTCTTTAGTAAATGAGCGTGAATACGTGTGATGTACGGTATGGTTATCAACAAATTGTTTTTTTACCCGAAGGTCACTGGACACTCGACCTATTGACCTCAAAAGCAATAGGGGGCATCTACTAAGCAAGACCAACATGAAACAAACCCAGTATGAAGCTTATGGGCCAAAGTGTTCTTTATTTATTCAGTTAAAACCATATTTTTACCTTGAAGTCACCTTGAACTTTTACTTACTGGCCTGATGATTAATTGAGGTAAGGTACTTGTCATTACCATCTCAAGGTGACCTTGATATTTGACCTACAGGTCACAAAATCAAAAGGGGACATCTACTAGTCATGACCAAGTGACAAATCAAGCAAGTTCCTGGTTGCAAATGTTATTTAGTTATTATTGGAAACTGTTTCCCCCCTCAAGGTTACTGTGACATTGGCCTTGGGCCTACTGATCCCAAAATCAATTGGGGTTATTTACAAGTTATGACAAACTGGAATATCAGTGTTAAGTTTGTTGGTGCAAGCGTTCTTAAGTCATTGAACGGAAAATCATTTTTTCACCTCAAGGTCACTTTGACCTTTTGCCCCATTGATCTAAAATCAATAGGGAGCATCAACTATACCTGACCAACTGGCATACCAATTATGAATATACTAGGTGCAAGTTTTCTTAAGTGCTTACGCGATAACCGTTTTTTACCTCACGGTCACCTTGACCTTGACCATTGACCTTCTGATTTAATAGGGGTCCTACTAGTCATGCCAAACGGATATATTAAGGATGAATTTCCTGCGTGCTAGCGTTCTTTAGTTATTGAGTGGAAAAAATAAGCTTTAAGTTACCGCAAATATATCTTTTTTCACTTTAAGGTACCAGCGACCTTGTGTGGAAATTATTTTTTCACATCAAGGTTATTGTGACCTTGACCGTTGATCTATTGATCTCAAAATCATGAAGTCATCTTCTGGTTATGATCAGGCTGCATATCAAATATGAATTTCCTGGGCACAAAAATTCTTTAGTTATTGAGCGGAAACGAAATGTGACATACGGACTCACTGACAGACAGACGGACTGACGGACAGGGCAAAAACAATATAAAAAAAAAGAATTCAACAGCTAGACAAGCTATAATAAGTGCTGTTAAATCACTGGCATGGAAGTAAAAATCTGTAAAATTAGTATTTTTATTGAAACATTAGATATAATATATACCTTGTATTTATAATTTAATCATGATTTTAAGTCTGTTGAAATTGAGTGTATGAATTAACTTTAAACTTTAGTTATTTATCGAGTTACAGTACTTAACATTTCCAAGGATCAAATGAGTATATATTTATACCCTCGACATTGTGTCATTTCCAAGGAACAGATGAGTATACATTTATATCGACATTGTGTCATTTCCAAGGATCAGATGAGTATACATTTATACCCTCGACGTCGTGTCATTTCAAAGGATCAGATGAGTATATATTTATACCCTCGACATTGTGTCATTTCCAAGGAACAGATGAGTATATATTTATACCCTCGACGTCGTGTCATTTCCAAGGATCAGATGAGTATACATTTATACCCTCGACGTCGTGTCATTTCAAAGGATCAGATGAGTATATATTTATACCTTCGACATTGTGTCATTTCAAAGGAACAGATGAGTATATATGTATACCCTCGACGTCGTGTCATTTCCAAGGATCAGATGAGTATACATTTATACCCTCGACGTCGTGTCATTTCAAAGGATCAGATGAGTATATATTTATACCTTCGACATTGTGTCATTTCCAAGGAACAGATAAGTATATATTTATACCCTCGACGTCGTGTCATTTCCAAGGATCAGATGAGTATATATTTATACCCTCGACATTGTGTCATTTCAAAGGATCAGATGAGTATATATTTATTCCTTCGACATTGTGTCATTTCCAAGGATCAGATGAGTATATATTTATACCCTCGACGTCGTGTCATTTCAAAGGATCAGATGAGTATATATTTATACTTTCGACATCGTGTCATTTCCAAGGATCAAATGAGTATATATTTATTACCTCGACATTGTGTCATTTCCAAGGATCAGATGAGTATATATTTATACCTTCGACATCGTGTCATTTCCAAGGATCAGATGAGTATATATTTATACCCTAGACATTGTGTCATTTCCAAGGATCAGATGAGTATATATTTATACCCTCGACATTGTGTCATTTCCAAGGATCAGATGAGTATATATTTATACCCTCGACATTGTGTCATTTCCAAGGATCAGATGAGTATATATTTATACCCTCGACATTGTGTCATTTCCAAGGATCAGATGAGTATATATTTATACCCTCGACATTGTGTCATTTCCAAGGATCAGATGAGTATATATTTATACCCTCGACATTGTGTCATTTCCAAGGATCAGATGAGTATATATTTATACCCTCGACATTGTGTCATTTCCAAGGATCAGATGAGTATATATTTATACCCTCGACATTGTGACATTTCCAAGGATCAAATGAGTATATATTTATACCCTCGACGTCGTGTCATTTCCTAGGATCAGATGAGTATATATTTATACCCTCGACATTGTGTCATTTCCTAGGATCAGATGAGTATATATTTATACCTTCGACATTGTGTCATTTCCAAGGATAAGATGAGTATATATTTGTACCCTCGACATTGTGTCATTTCCAAGGATCAGATAAGTATATATATATTTATACCCTCGACATTGTGTCATTTCCAATGATCAGATGAGTATATATTTATACCCTCGACATTGTGTCATTTCCAAGGAACAGATGAGTATATATTTATACCCTCGACATTGTGTCATTTCCAAGGTTCAGATGAGTATATATTTATACCCTCGACGTCGTGTCATTTCCAAGGATCAGATGAGTATATATTTATACCCTCGACATTGTGTCATTTCCAATGATCAGATGGGTATATATTTATACCCTCGACGTTGTGTCATTTCCAAGGATCAGATGAGTATATATATTTATACCCTCGACATTGTGTCATTTCCAATGATCAGATGAGTATATATTTATACCCTCGACATTGTGTCGTTTCCAAGGAACAGATGAGTATATATTTATACCCTCGACATTGTGTCATTTCCAAGGATCAGATGAGTATATATTTATACCCTCGACATTGTGTCATTTCCAAGGATCAGATGAGTATATATTTATACCCTCGACATTGTGTCATTTCCAAGGATCAAATGAGTATATATTTATACCCTCGACGTCGTGTCATTTCCTAGGATCAGATGAGTATATATTTATACCTTCGACATTGTGTCATTTCCTAGGATCAGATGAGTATATATTTATACCCTCGACATTGTGTCATTTCCAAGGATAAGATGAGTATATATTTATACCCTCGACGTTGTGTCATTTCCAAGGATCAGATGAGTATATATATTTATACCCTCGACATTGTGTCATTTCCAATGATCAGATGAGTATATATTTATACCCTCGACATTGTGTCATTTCCAAGGAACAGATGAGTATATATTTATACCCTCGACATTGTGTCATTTCCAAGGTTCAGATGAGTATATATTTATACCCTCGACGTCGTGTCATTTCCAAGGATCAGATGAGTATATATTTATACCCTCGACGTTGTGTCATTTCCAATGATCAGATGGGTATATATTTATACCCTCGACATTGTGTCATTTCCAAGGATCAGATGAGTATATATTTATACCTTCGACATTGTGTCATTTCCAAGGATCAGATGAGTATATATTTATACCCTAGACATTGTGTCATTTCCAAGGATCAAATGAGTATATATTTATACCATCGACGTTGTGTCATTTCCAAGGATCAGATGAGTATATATTTATACCTTCGACATTGTGTCATTTCCAAGGATCAGATGAGTATATATTTATACCCTCGACATTGTGTCATTTCCAAGGATCAAATGAGTATATATTTATACCCTCGACATTGTGTCATTTCCAAGTATCAGATGAGTATATATTTATACCTTCGACATTGTGTCATTTCCAAGGATCAGATGAGTATATATTTATACCCTCGACATTGTGTCATTTCCTAGGATCAGATGAGTATATATTTATACCCTCGACGTTGTGTCATTTCCTAGGATCAGATGAGTATATATTTATACCCTCGACATTGTGTCATTTCCAAAGATCAGATGAGTATATATTTATACCCTCGACGTTGTGTCATTTCCAAAGATCAGATGAGTATACATTTATACCCTCGACGTTGTGTCATTTCCTAGGATCAGATGAGTATATATTTATACCCTCGACATTGTGTCATTTCCAAGGATCAGATGAGTATATATTTATTCCCTCGACATTGTGTCATTTCCAAGGATCAGATGAGTATATATTTATACCCTCGACATTGTGTCATTTCCTAGGATCAGATGAGTATATATTTATACCTTCGACATTGTGTCATTCTTTATATGTATTTTGTTTCCGTCTTATTGTATTGTTTGTTCACTCAGTCTTTATCAGTTACATTTTACCATTAAGATTCATATAATATAAATTTAAACTCAATTTTATAACTAGTAATACTGAATGTATTCATGGTCTTAAATAGTTGAAACCTTAAGAATTATTTGTTCTGTTTAGGAAATATACCCTATGAGAACACCGTGTTTGTTAAAATCCCCTTATATCTTTCCTTATTTGTGAAATTGTTCGATATTGAATGTAAAGCTTATTATATCCTGAAGTAGGTGCAGTGTATGACTATAGGTATTGATTCACTGTCATGTTCAGCCAATCTTTTGTTAGTTGTAATAAATGTTCATGGTGCATTACACCCTTTGTTAAACTTAACAAAATATCAATATGATTCTTTTACAGCTCGGAATGTTTTGTTTTAGGCACTCCCTTATGTTTGAAACGTTAATTAAGAATGCTCTATTAATCAATGCGTTAATATTTTGGAATTAATTGAAATAATATTTATTATTGAAAACTAATATTTTTAATCAATCAAAGTTCATAAAGAACTTATGACAGATTCTCTTTTTCTTTTTTATTTCAACTGACAACAGACATAAAATGACATTTTTAGCCATCTTTGACTACCAAAAACGCTATTTTATATATTTCAAGACCAACATTTTGTAAAACCCTTTGAAATGGTATCAGAATATGGAACTATAGAACATTCAAAGTTTACTGTATACTAATAGTGAGGCTGTGTAGTTGTGTATGTGGACACATATCACAATTCAATAACAATTATGTTTCTAAGCTCAAATTATTTAGGCAATACAGTCATTAAATTAAATTGAAACGAGCTCCACAAATAGAGAGGTTGCGTAGTTGTGTATGTGAGCACAAATAATAATTTAATAACAGCTATGTGTCCTGTTTAAAACTATTTAGATAATACAGTCATAAAATTGGATTGCGTTGAACTCCATAAATTGAGAGGTTGCAATACTGTAGATGTACGTGTACCTTTAAGTATGATATACGTTTACAATGATGTTACATCCATGCGCACTTTGCACAAAATAATAGCGTGAAATATGTTTCCAGAACAGCTCAATTCGTGAAATACTTCATACAAACACAGGTATGGGTTAATGCAAGATGAACGGTAATGATAGCAAAGCAAGAATTGGACGGCCGGCTCGCTCAGTTGAAAAGAGACATGTTACAACAACATATAACTGCATCATTTGGTTGTAGGGACAGTAACACGTACAAATACAAGTTCAAGTTGTTGTGTTTTGTAACCTTTATAACATGATACAAAACAGGTATTATACCTTATCCTGGTATTCAGAGTTACACACAAATGTTTCTTCGCGCTCGTAGTGTATCAATTTAATAATGTGAGTATAAGGAGCAAACACTTTTACATTAGAGCTGTTCTCAGAAGACGGGGCTTAATATGCAGCCTTAGTGTATATGTTCATATCTGAAAAAAATACTCCCAAAGAAATGTCAACACACCAATGCTTCTTGATATCCTGTAAGCATAATTTAATGAATCAAAACATTACATAATTATCTAGTAATTTATGGATGAAGTTAAATGGTATAACATAATATTTCGTTCAAAGTAATAGTTCTAATATCGTGGGTGACAATAATTCTTGCAACGATTACTGTCAAGAAAAAAACAATGCATGTTTGAAAAGTGATTAATTTTAATAACAAACTAAATAGAATTAGACATTAAAAATACTCAATTTTGGTTCGATGAGGATTACATTCTACGTTGTTCCTAAATTAATCAAACTTACAAGAACTTGCGAAATAATATCTTTAACCATTTAACTTCATTCATATACAATGATTTAAACTTGAGATTTCTATGTAGAGCTGAATAGCATATCAAAAAAATAAAAACGTATCATATTTAGTATTTTGGGTGATTACGTGATGTCTGCAATAGACCTTAAGCCGCTTTGTTCGGCATGCTGATCCAAATCGCTAAAACAAAAAGAACGTAATGGGCCTTTTGTTCTCGTTCGTCTCAGATTCAAAGACAACCAATTAACCATTTTATGAAGATATAAAATGCTTGATCTATCGCCCGTTGTTATCTATGCTGTCACCTATTCGGAACTCCTCTGCCAGTTTCCATTGAAAACAACTTCCTATAAATGCCGGTACATTAGTGGAAGAAGTTCGTAATTTTCAAAATTATAGAATTAGTAAATTATATTGTTTAATCCTGTATAGTGTATTAATAAGTATTTAGTGCTTGCCTTTGAATTGTATTATTGCTTGCATACGAAGAGTAAAGTCATTAAGATTAACTGCCAAATAGAAACTACTACGCGATCTACTTGCTGCGTAGTTTGACATTATAAACCGGCCTTTTACTTCCGCGGTTTTTTTTTTTCGTTGGAAAATGGCCGAGGAATTCCGAATGGCTGTCACTATAACAACAGAACAGTAATACGACAAAACACAGCGTGTTCTGTTCAACCCGCAATTGCTCAATCGCTGGTTGGATGGTGAGTATTTATTCACATTCAGTTCAGGTTTTATCATCAAAACAAAGGTAATTGTTCAAATGATACTAAAATAAAGGAGACAAATCTATTTTTAAAATTTTGACTAAAATATTCTCCCCTTTTCCTATTTCGAGAAATCGACATGGACCTTACCCGCCAGGCGATTTGCATGGTTTTGATAGACAAGAATAAGTGGATAGCGGATTTCTCGGAGAAAAAAATATATTTTCATAGCATACATCATCTAATTTCGAATCTCAAATGTTTCTAGCTATGTTGTGTTTGTTTAATTAAGGTATTGTAAACAAGAACGTTTTTGATAAGTATGGATGTCTGGAATGTCAGTATGTTTTCGCATCAGTTAAACGGATCTCTTGAATGAAGACAGACTTTGAAAAATGCAAATAATGGTTTCAGTACAAACAAATTACAATAAACAACACTTATAAACATGTTGAAGAAAACGTTAGGGTCGTTTATTTAAATTTTAAATACTTTCAGCAAACACAATTTGCAAACACAAGCACACACACACGCACACGCACACGCACACACACACGCACACACACACACACAAACACACACACACACAATGTGGTGACTCAATAATTATCGAAAAATCATTTAAACAGACGGGTTTATTTACATAATTATAGAGAAAGAAAAAATAGTCCAGTGCATAACTCGGTATTTTCAACTGCATCATTTTCCTTATGACTGATAAAGAAGTCGAGGTTCGGGGATCGACCTAACAACCCTTATAAATGCATTGTAACCGTTTTGAATAGATAAATGCTCACAAACACGCAATCAAAACAGCTCATATTGTTATGTTTTAATAACGCGGTGGAAGTTGCAGTTTGGATTACAAATATAACATACCCTGAAATACACGACAAGCTTGAGCAAAAATACAAAGTGCTTTAAACAACTGTTGCAGTGAATTCTCGGAAAACTTCACCAAGCAAGATTTAAACTATAATTTCCCTGAATAAACTACGATGTCCTTCAAGATCAAAGTATTGTGTTATATGCTAATCAGAACCAAAGAACTGTCTGTCATATGTTGTCATGCCCGTTTTATTTAAGTACTGCTACGACCAACTAACGCCACAGAAAAGGGCAAACCAGGAATACTCTTAATCAACAACAAATTGTAAAAACTAACAACTTCACGACAATAACTTTAAATAAGTAATGTGAATGTTCAAATACCTTACATAAAGTAAAATGGCCATGAATCTCAAAAAAATATCTTCACTGATCATGGTATTGTTAAATTCTGTCCACATAATTTGACACACTATATAGACATTGTTTAAATCCAAAACTACTGTCAAAATTAATTTTTCAAAATTTCTCAAAATAATCTTATTAAATCCAAGATTTCATAAGGTGAATCCTTTATAAATAATTTTTGCCCTTATGTACCAAATAGGTATTTTTCTAAACATACCACAAAACTCATCAAGAACTTTCACTCATATTTTGATAAGAACCTTGTTTATTCACAAACTTCATTAAATGGAATTGATTTACCTTTCTTTAACCTTTTAAACAAATCCTGACCAAAACATGACAAATATATAATCTGGGTAAAACATAGTTTTATGTAATGAATTAAGATCACCTTACACACAAACAAGACTGTTAACAACGAAGTATTGAATAAAAAATACGTAAACAATTAGCTGGATGTCTTCAGTATCTTAAGAAAGTCGTTTAAAAGAACAAATGATTAAACTAGATACATAGAAACCATTGTTTTGGCAGTCATAACTTTCCGATTTATCTAGTCATCGACGACAATACCTTTATCGATTGCAATGTGCATAATTGACAAGTTTCCGATAAACCGTAATTTTAAGTGACAACGACCTGGTGGTGCTATTCCTTTGGATACATTTTCTAAAGAAAAATAGGAGTAAAGTTTTAAAATGAACTCGCCGCCCAAGCCCCGGCCCCTATCATGTTTGTTCTATTTTGACGTTGTGCGCCTCCCGTTTACTCGTTGTTTGCCTTTTAAACACAATATTGGTTAAATGAAATTAATCATTGAATTAAGAAGACACTTCATGCAACATAATTGAACTCGCCATGACAAGAATTAATCCGACTTGTTTTTAACTGTTGTCTGCAACCAAACAATGGCATTCTACTTTAAAATGCATATAGATACATGAAAAAATATATTTCATTAAATGTTTGGTTGCACAATATTTAAAAAAAAAAACACTATAGAAGAAATGTTATTATATATTACAGAAACAATTGTAGTTAATTTCCCATTGTAAAGGTAAAATATTTTTATACCGATCAACACTAGATTTTCGTGTCATTTGTCAATATGTATGCGTATATATTTTGCATTAACTAACGATATGTACATCTAATTCTTCCTTATTGATAATTACTGATTTTTCTTCCTTGCCTGCACGCGCCTAATATAAGGATAACATGACAAGCTTTTTCTGGCTCCGACAAGCTAAACCAAAATTGTTTAAGCCCATTATACCCCCACATATATATTTAAAAGAACAGTCGAAGTATTAAAGTTTGAAAATATATCACACATCTTAGCATATACAAATTAAATATACCCCAAAAATCGCAATTAAAGGAATATTAACACGTCAATTCAATATAAATATACATCGTTTATTGAGTTTATTGAGTTTTACACAATCACCCGATAACCTTACTACCAGTAAAACTATTAAATGTTATCAATGTCTGAAATTGGCGAGAATTTTTAAGTCAAATGTATGTATTGGCTTGCTTAGAAATACACTTTAGGGTTATAATATCTTAGATTGATAGGAATGTATGGACATTAAACTTACTCCTGTCATGTTTTGTGGAGTGTTTGGTTTCATGTTAAACGTATTGTTTTCGATAAACGTTCAATGCTACTATTGGTATTGATACACGATCGCATTTAGCAAATATGTAATTGGTCTTAATGGATATGTTTCATAATGTTTTGTTTAAATCTTTTGTTAGATTAGATTGGATTATACAATTCTCTCGCTTCAGGAAATAGTTTGAGATCATGCGCGGTCGTTTTAAACAAATTATTACACTGCATTTAACATTTAAGGTTGTCAGTTACCTATACAGTATGACACATTCACGGTAACCTGTCACCATAGCTCTATATCATATTTAAGATTACATATCACCATAACGGTTTCTCATATATTAGGTAACCCATCATCGGTACTGTATCTCATATGTAAGGTTATCTATCAACTTCACTGTGTCTCACTTTTAGGTTACATATTATTATAACATTATCTCATGTTTAAGGTTACCCATCACCATAAACTTATCTCATATTAAAGGTTCCCTATCAAAATATACTAATCTCATATTAAAAGTTACCTATCACCATTACTGTATCTCATATTTAATGTGACCTATCACCATCACTGTATCTCATATTAAAGGATACGTTTTACCAGCACTGTATCTCATATATAAGGTTACCTATCACCATCACTGTATCTCATTTTTAAGGTTACTTATCATTTTCAATGTATCTCATATTTCAAGTTACCTACCACCATTAACTTATCTCCTTTTTAAGGTTACCTAACACCATCGACCTATCTCATGTTTAAGGTTACCTACCACCATCAATCTATCTCAAATTTAAGGTCACCTTTCACCATCACTGTGTCTCATATTTAACGTTACCTATCATCATCATCATCATTGAATATCACATTTAAGGTTACCGACCATCATCAATATATCTCATATTAATTATCACCATCTGTGTATATTATGTTTAATGCTAACTATTACCATCAGAGTATCTCATAATTAAGGTTACCTATCACCATCACTGTATCTTATATTAAAAGTTATCTATCACCATCACTGTACATAACATTTAATGTTAGCTACCATTATCACTCCATCTCATATATAAGGTTACCGGTCACCATCACAGTAACTCATATATAAGGTTAACGATCACCATTACCATATCTCATATTTAAGGTTACATATTACCATCACTGTACCTCACATTTAAGGTTGCATATAACAATCACTGTATCTCATATTTAAGGTTAACAATCTACATTACTGTATCTCATATTTAAGGTTACATATTACCATCACTGTATCTCATGTTTAAGGTTACATATTACCATCACTGTATCTCATATTTACCGTTATCTATCACCATCATTGTATCTCATATTTGAGTTATGATATATGCTATAATTTTTTATTTCCTTATATTAAAGATTACCTATCACCAATTTATTACCCTACGATTTTAGGCCAAAATTATTGGAATTTAAGCGCAGAATTGGAGGTATCTCGTTTTACACTTCCATTTCTTACTTCATGCACAACTAGGTTTTTTTTCGACTGTAATTTTTTCAATTAAAAAAATAATATATATATATATACAATAAGGAATCCGCATATTTTGTCAAAATCTTTTATTATAAATTAGATATGAACATTAAAACTTTTGTCGTATTTCCATCAGAATCACTTATCATTATTATACATTTCAAAACGAAGAGGTTGAATTACAAATCAATTAAAACCAAATATTGTTAATACTTACTAATTTATCCTTTAAGGTTTTCCTTATAAAACGAATGTAAATACACTTGTGAAGTTCTATATCAACCCATTCATACAAATGATCTAAAGAAATGTCTCGCAAACGACTCTTTCTTTTCTTACCAATGCGCATGCGCGAGGTTCAAAATAACTTTAAAACAATAAGAGATTAAATCGGAATTTGGCGGTTGTTTCGGTGTTTGGTTTCTTGTTCGACTTATTGTATTCGATAAACGTCCAAAATTATTGCACGAATAGAAACAGGAAATTTGAAATACGATACCTATTATTCTGTGTCTTAAATTTCAATTAAATTTGGCCTGAACAAAATACTCTAAAAGCGTCGAGTAAGTAAATGGTGATATCTTATCTTAATTATAATGTAAATTGACAAATAATACCTTAGATAACATATATGATGTACAGTGAAGCTGATAGGTAACCTTAAATATGAAATACAGTGATTGTGAAATAATATTTTTGTACAGATTTATAGTGTGTTATGTTTTGACTTATTTGGGTAACAGAATCAAAGAGACAGGTGTGTACGCACATTAAGTCTGCGTAACTGGTTTATAAACTCGTGCTTTTATACAACTTCAAAAAACATACTCATGCAGATGCCAATTTATTTAAATGATGTCTACACAAGTGTTCATAATAATAACACAGCTAAGTATAATGTATTATATTCACCCATAAGACAATGAAAACAATAGGGACAAACCCAGACCTCTGTCATTCTTTGATAATGAGACACCTGCTTGGTACTTCGGTATTGCCAAACGAAAATGGAAGTGAAACAAATGTGTTTTTAAATAAACGCACTGCGTAGTTTGGGAAAAGAAGATCCCCTTTTTGCAGCAGTTTAAACACAACACAAATGTTTTGAAGTTTAAATGAGTCGAATTGTCTTCATGCACCCGTATATTGTACCCCATTGAATCTTAAGAAATACGAATTGGCGGTCTTCTTGGTAAGAAAGGCATTAAGATTATACTTATGTTAGCTATTTAAATTGTTAGCAATTTTTGATAATTTAACGTAAGCTGTAGTTAAACATACTCAGTACAGGAAGAAAGTATTCCTGATGTAGTTTTAAACATTTAGTTCTATATAATCGTGTTGATATAAACAGATTGCCTAGAAAGAAACATATTATCTTTCCTTATGACGATATTATACATAATTATGTTTTATTAGCAAATATGACTGATTGTGTGATTCACATTATAATCGTCAGAGTCCCACTGCTTCTCTACAGAATGTCACATTTGTAAATGAATAACATTGGTACTGATGATGCACAAACTGTGCAACCGAATATGCGCATAATGAAGAACTAAGAACTTTTGTAATATGTCATTTGGACAACTACAAAATCAATGCAAACTTTGTTTTCATATTTCAATTCATTATAGGTCTGCAAAAAGCCGCGTTATTCTTTGTATATATAACTTCCTCATGTTTGTAAAACCTGTTTGCATTGAGTGTATAAATTGAGTATATAGGTATACCCTCGAACAATACCAAGGATCAGATGAGTATATAGTTACACCCTCGAACGTTACCAAGGATCAGATGAGTATATAGTTATACCCTCGAACGTTATCAAAGATCAGATGAGTATATAATTATACCCTCGAACGTTACCAAAGATCAGATGAGTATATTTATACCCTCGAACGTTACCAAAGATCAGATGAGTATATTTATACCCTCGAACGTTACCAAGGATCAGATGAGTATATATTTATACCCTCGAACGTTACCAAGGATCAGATGAGTATATATTTATACCTTCGAACGTCACCAAGGATCAGATGAGTATATTTATACCCTCGAACGTTACCAAGGATCAGATGAGTATATATTTATACCTTCGAACGTCACCAAGGATCAGATGAGTATATTTATACCCTCGAACGTTACCAAGGATCAGATGAGTATATTTATACCCTCGAACGTTACCAAGGATCAGATGAGTATATATTTATACCTTCGAACGTTACCAAGGATCAGATGAGTATATATTTATACCCTCGAACGTTACCAAGGATGATATGAGTATATTTATACCCTCGAACGTTACCAAGGATCAGATGAGTATATATTTATACCCTCGAACGTCACCAAGGATCAGATGAGAATATAGTTATACCTGCGAACGTTACCAAGGATCAGATGAGTATAGAGTTACACCCTCGAACGTTACAAAGGATCAGATGAGTATATTGTTATACCATCGAACGTTACCAATCAGATGAGTATATTTATACCCTCGAACGTGTCCAAGGATCAGATGATATTTTTATACCCTGGAACGTTACCAGGGATCAGATGAGTATATTTATACCCTCGAACGTTACCAAGGATCAGATGAGTATATATTTATATCCTCGAACGTTACCAAGATTGGGATGAGTATATAGTTATACCCTTGAACGTTACTTAAAATCAGATGAGTATATAGTTATACCCTCGAACGGTACCAAGGATCAGATGAGTATATAGTTATTAGATGAGTATATTTATACCCTCGAACGTTACCAAGGATCAGATAAGTATATATTTATACCCACGAACGTTACCAAGGATCAGATGAGTATATTTATACCCTCGAACGTTATCAAGGATCAGATGAGTATATATGTATACCTTCGAACGTTACCAAGAATCAGATCAGTAAATAGTTATACCCTGGAACGTTACCAAAGATCAGATGAGTATATAATTATACCCTCGAACGTTACCAAGGATCAGATGAGTAAATATTTATACCCTCCAACGTTACCAAAGGATCAGATGAGTATATATTTATACACTCGAACGTTAACAAGGATCAGATGCGTATATATTTATACCCTTAAACGTTACCAAGGATCCGATGAGTATATTCATACCTTCGAACGTTACCAAGGATCAGATGAGTATATACTGGTATTAAGCTTAACATTGTTGCTTTGCCCTACCGGGGGGCGAGTGGGCAGTGGTCACACATAGAAGATTCAGAATAACTGATAAATCTACTTTCACGGTAGGGTAACACCGGCCCTGTCAATATATCGCCTGTCAGGATTGTTCCGTTGTTTTAAATCCCCTGCATGCCCTTCGTGTCAAACAATGACAGGTGAAATTATGTCATACGCAGATCAGAAATTTATGTGTATTCAAATTCAATTATGGAAAGAAAATATTGCGAAGCCATCTTTGTAATGTTGAATGTTTTTCTTAAAGTAGTACATGTAGTTCTTATACCTTGATTAGAAATAATACCTTTATGCAACGATTATTGTCAAGAAAAAATCAATGAATATTTTAAAAAGATAAATTTCTATAACAAATTAAATAGACATTGAAAGTACTCACTTTTGGTTTGATGAGAATTACATTCTACGTTGGTCCTAAACTAATCAAATTTCGAAATATTATTTTAAACTTCATTCATACACAGTCATTTGAATGTGAGATTTCCACGTAGGACTGAAACGCATATATATATAAATATAAACGTATCACATTTCATCTTTTGGGTGATTGCGTGATGTCTGTAAAATTTCTTTAGCTGATTTCTTTAGCTTGTTGATCCAAAAAGCTAGAACAAAA
The DNA here is from genome assembly GCF_026914265.1 of Mya arenaria. NCBI lineage: Eukaryota > Metazoa > Mollusca > Bivalvia > Myida > Myidae > Mya > Mya arenaria. Next base: position 56,054,750 of record NC_069128.1, read on the forward strand.
AGAGCGTAATTGGCCTTTTGTCCTCGCTCGTCGCAAATACAAGGAAAACAAATATATCACTTTATAAAGATGAATAATCTTCATAACATTGAAATTAACCTCGGCTGTATGTCGTAGTAGAAGTAGAAGTAGTTCGCAAAATTTTAATTGTTTATTAATTTAAGTGTTTAACGTTTATCAAGTATTACAAAGTCTAAATTCATTGCCATCGAAGTATATTATGACATGAATGATTATGATCCCTGAGAGTAAAGTGATAATTTTAACTGCTAATTTAAATTACTACGCGATCTACTTGCAGCCAAGTTAGATGTTAAGGTTTTTACAGAGTCAACCGTCCATGTACATCCGAGATTGTTTTCGATGTAAAATGGCCAAATGGCTGTCAACATATCAGCAGAACAGTAAGATGGCAAAATATAGCGTGTTTTGTTCAATCCGCAATTGCTCATCCGCTGCTTTGTTGTCGAATATTTCTTCACATTTACTTCAAGTTTTATCATCAAAACAAAGCTTATTGTTCAAGTAATACAAACGGGAGCCACAGTGTTCCCAAAGATACTCGTATATAATACATTTTATTGTTGTTTTTCTACTTTATTACTTTTTTTCCACGAAGAATTTGATAAAAGCCCAATATTCCAGTTTAAACAATGGCAGCTGTGAAGTACAGTCAAGTGGTGGAGGACAATTTAGTTGTGAAGAACAGGTCAGTGATGGAGGACAGTTCAGTGGTGGAGGACAATCCAGTTGTGGAGGACAGTCCGTTGGTGGAGGACTGCCTAGTGGTGGAGGACATTCCATTAATGGAGGACAATCCAGTGTGGAGGACAATCCAGTGGTCGACACCAGTTCAGTGGTTGAGAACAGTCTAGTGATTAGGACACTTTAGTGGAGAAGGACAGTCCGGTGGTGGAGGACAGTCGAGTGGTGGAGGACAGTCCAGTGGTTGAGGACAGTTTGGTGGTGGAGGACAATCCAGTGATGGAGGACAGTCCAATGGTGGAGGACAATTCTGTGGTGGAGAAGAGTCCACTGGTGCAGGACAATCCGGTCATGGGGGACAGTCCAGTGGTGGAGCACAGTCCACTGGTTGAGGACAGTTTGGTGGTGGAGGACAGTCCGGTGGGTAAGGAAAATTCAGTGATGGAGTGGCATTAAAGTGTTTGAGGACAATCCAGTGGTAGAGGACAGTTTGATGGTGGAGGACAATCCAGCTGTGGAGGACAATACAGTGGGGTAGGACAGTCCAGTTGTGAAGGACAGTCTAGTGATGGATGACAATCCAGTGGTGGAGCACAGTCCAGTGGTGGGGGACAAATCAGTGGTGGAGGACAGTACAGTGATGGAAGACAGTTCAGTGGTAGAGGACAATCCAGTGGTTGAGGTCAATCTAGTGGTGGAGGACAGTCTAGTGGTGGAGGACAATCCAGTGTTGGAGGACAATTCAGTTGTGGAGGACAGTCCAGTTGTGGAGGATAATCCAGTGTTGGAGGACAATCCAGTGGTGGAGGACAGTCCAGTGGTGGACGACAATCCAGTGGTGGAGGACAATTCAGTGATGGAAGACAGTTCAGTGGTAGAGGCCAATCCAGTGGTGGAGGACAGTCCAGTGGTTGACGACAATCCAGTGTTGGAGGACAATTCAGTTGTGGAGGACAGTCCAGTTGTGGAGGACAATTCATTTGTAAAGGACAATCCAGTAGTGGAGGAGAGTCCATTTGTGGACGACAATCCAGTGGTGGAGGAGTGTCCAGTGGTGGAGGACAATCCAGTGTTGGAGGACAATCCAATTGTGGAGGACAGTCCAGTGGTGGAGGACAATCCAGTGGTTGAGGACAATCCAGTGGTGGAGGACAGTCCAGTGGTGGGGGACAAAGCAGTGGTGGAGGACAGTACAGTGATGGAAGACAGTTCAGTGGTAGAGGACATTGTAGTGGTGAGAACAGTCCGCTGGTGGAGGAAAGTACAGTGATAGAGGACAGTCCGGTGGATAAGGACACACCAGTGATGGAGGGGGAGTTCATTGGTGGAGGACAGTACAGTGATGGTGGACAGTCCGGTGGGTGAGGAGAATTCAGCGATAGAGGGGCAGTACAATGGTGGAGGACAATCCAGCGGTGGAGAACAGTCCAGCGGTGGAGGGCAGTTTAGTAGATGAGGACAGTTTAGTGGTGAGGAGCAGTTTAGTGGAGGAGGCAAGTTCAGTGGTGAAGAACATTTCAACGGTGAAGGACAGTTTAGTGGAGGAGAAAAGTTTAGTCGTGGAGGGCAGTTTAGTGGAGGAGGTCAATTTAGTGGTGGAGTAATGTCCCGTGGTGGAGGACAGTCAGCCTGTGGGGGACAGTCAAGATGTACAGAGTCAAGAAGTTGAAAACAATTCAGCGGTGGAGGACAGGTCAGAGGTAAAGGAGGCCAATTCAGCGGTGGAAAACAGTTTAGCGGTCGAGGACAGTTTATTGTAGGAGGATACAGTAGTGGTGGAGGACAAGGTTACGAATGACAGAAATGAGGGGATAGTGGATTTCTTTGGAGAATATCCATTCTTATTTTGATAAAATACCTCATCCGATTTAGAGTCTCAAATGTTTCCACCTGTGTTGTGTTTGCTTTGTTGAGGTATTTGATTATTAAGGATGACACCATGCAATTTATTTATTTATACATGGGAAACCTTCTTACTACTGGGCTTGTCCCTTTAACATCCATTGTATAATTATGAAGTTATGATAGGACAGTGGTTATGGACACTAGTGCCATAAGATGTCTTATTTAAACTCGAGTTACCTAAGTTTGGACAGTCATTTTGGACAGTGAATCTATTAAATGTCTTATCTATACACGGTTTACATTAAAGGGACTAGATACCAAATGATGCAATTGCAAGTCATTTTTGAAAAAATAAAAGTACATGAAATTTATATTGTTGAATACGACTCTACAACTACTGAATATGACAGTGCGCTTGCCAAGATGCTAATTTACAAGTTATTGTGCAGTAGCTGAGATACGGGGCGTCGTCTTAACACAAATAATCACGTGACTCGAAAAAACAACATTCAGCGCTGTTAATATGACATCCATCAATCACATCATCAGGCTCAAAAACGTTTGTCATTGGCAGGGGGTAGTTCAGCCTCAGTCTCTTGAGGTAACAGTGTTGGGGCGGGGACCCCTCTGTCTTTTTCACAAGTAAATTGAACTTCCCAATCTGCCACTCACTCCTGTCTAACAGAACTGGAAAATCGTTTCTACTGTTTAATATATCAACATCAGAGATCATTCCTAGAGTAGTAGTTCCTTCACTCTGACTTCTGAAATAGAACTTTATTACATCTAAACCATCTAATACACTTAAGAGTGTTCCGACTGCCTCACTCCTCAACCACGTCCTCCTCCTCCTGGTGACCATGCTTCTGGTGACCCCGATGTCATCTAAGGCCCGGGATACTCTTAGAGACCATGTCCGAGAATCCTCCAACGCTTCGCACATTATCAGAAATAGTTGGCAATTATGCAAATAACCAAAGGAAAAACGTAGTATTATTTTCTATTTATTTCAAGATTTTATATTACCTCGAAAGATACGAATGTCTTTTTCCACTCTTTCAATAAATCCTACATAGTTTATATAACCTGGCTGCAACAACTCATTATTAGTTATAAGTAGAGGTATGAATATAATTATAGGAGGGTCTGTGAGTGAAGTGATAACACATCCTGACATATTTCAGGTGTGTCATCTTATTAGAATAATCAGTATGGTATATTGGTCACGGTTACATTGCTTCATTATAAGTTTATTTATGTTCGTTGTACAAATATAATACTATTTTGGAAATCTCAGACAGAGCTTGTATGTAAGAATGGTAAAAGTAGAATTTACGAAAAAAATAAACGAAGTTTGTACTTTCTTTTCTGAATATATTGAAATAAAATAATAAGACCACAATCTTTGCATTAAATTTGTGTATGTAGATAAAATAACTATCTTACCGAGGTGCATTAAAAAAACCTTTTCCATGCCTACATCAAATATTTTAAGGAGTGCAATGAAAACAGATATAGCATAACTTCTTCTTAATTAGACTATTGTTAATGTCTGTTAAGCAAAGTTGACTCTGTGCGTTATCATTTTCAAAAGCCCTGTTAGAATGTATGAATGCCAGATAAAACGTTTATCCACCGTTTTTGTTGACGAAACCAAAAGACACAGTTATAAGTACATGAAGATTATGCGCGAGTGATGATCTGTAACACACATGTTGAATACCTGAAATCGATTAAGAAAGACATTTATATTTTGTGAAAATATATATCATGTATATTTCATATAGATATACTGTAACAGTTCCGGATATCTAGAATATTACTGGCCAAATAATCCCGACTTATACTCACATATTTATCCGGAGATTTATCCTTTATTAAATGTGAGATGTGAACGTCCTTCCTTAACGATTCAAATATAAATAACCTGGTGAAATTCAACCAATTCATACACAAAGGTGTATTATAGCATTCCACTGTGTTGACTAAATATTAATATGATACTCATCTGAAACAGATCGGGCCACACCAAATTAATATTTCGTTCCTCGGATTTTTGCCACCCCCCCCCCCCCAAACAAAAAGGAGCGAGCGAAAAATTAAATAATTGTCAAGAACTGAAGCGAGCGAAGAGCGAAAATATTTTTTTCTTATACTCAATATAAATAAGAGAATATTCGATCAAATTACCCTTTAACCCATTTGAATGCAATTTTAAACTGAACATCTAAATATTATTGGGAAAATTTATTCATTGGGATTGATTTCGGATGTTTAAAAAATTATGTTTTACACTGGTTTCATCAAATATCAGACTCCGTATACATTTAAATTTCTTGACTTAATTTCGTTTAAATTATCAAAGTAAATGCAATGGCATGTGTGTATCGACATGAAAAGTACAAGGTATGTTCAGAGGGGAGCGAGACAAATCGGCCCGTTACCAAATCTGCCTACTACCAAATCGTCACCTAAGACGTTTCCGCCCTGCCATTTCGTCCCCTTAATTAAATTGACTCGAGACATTTCGCCCCCTTACTCATTTTCAACAGAGACATTTCGGTCCTTTGATTTTTTTTTATTTTGAATATAAAGAAAAAATTGTAAAATTTTATTTCCAAAGATCTGAAGTTGTACATGAGATCTGTAAATTCACAAATATACCTATCTATATTTATGAAAAATATTGATAAGGTTGATAAAAAGAATAGTACAAATTTAAACCCTTTAACTTGTTAAGTGTCACAAAATCCAACGCCTGACACCTGTGTGGAATGTGACAATTCGCCATAAGGATGTCTATCTCGAAAAAAATAACATCTTATAACTATTAGATTTCGTTTTTCATTAATTATTATCCATCTTAAAAGGCTCCAGGGGTGATAACTAAAACGCAAGGAAAGGTTTAACTACAAAAAAGTCTGTCTGCAAGCCCTGTAATACTACTGGAACAAGGGAAGGGTTGTTACCAATTGATGAACGCTAACAAAACATCATTATATATATATATATATATATATATATATATATGTATATATATATATATATATATATATATATATATATATATATATATATATATATATATATATATATATATATATATATATATATATATATATATATATATATATATATATATACATGTATATGTAGTTTAAATTAAGTTATCGACATTTATTCATGGTTTTATTGTACATCAGGACTCAGCTAAATGGATGTGCCTTACACTGGTGTCTGCTCTTCACATACGTTGAGGGCCAATGGATGGAGAGCTCCCTCTGGAACCAACAACTTGTTTTATGGCCATGTAATTTCAGGCTGGCATTGAACTTTTCCGCCGGTCGGTTAACGCTGAAGTTCTTCATTCTACTGTTGATGGAGTCAAAGATGGTCAAGCTTACCCATCAACTCGTGTCGGAGGCAGCCATTGGCCGTCAGCGTCGAGAGCGTTATGCAGACATTGAAATCAGTATCATCGATGAGTTGGACTCATATGAGGTCACGTGCGATGAGTCTTTAAAACAATGTTAGTACAATCTAAGGTGGGCGATATGTGCTTGATAGTTTTTGATAGTGTAAAACACATATCATTTTACCTCTTGTTTAAATTAGAAACATACTTAAGTATATTAGTTCAAGGATTATTTCAAGATTTATTTGAAGTTTAAGGATTTACTTTTATAAATCGATTTATTTTTATAAAACATTCTCATGAATAAATGTCTTTGTTCATACGTATATTCGTGTTCTAATTTAAGATATTTTCTTTTAAAAATATTCTTTTATCAATACCATTGATGCATTTGTGGCTTTATGTGAATAAACATATCTAATTACAACTATTCTAATAAAAATTAAAATTTTATGGGGGGGGGGGTCTTACATTTAACAATAAGATAAGGGCCGAAACGTCTCCGTAATCAGAGGCCGTAACGTCTATAGGATAGGGCCGAAAAGGTAACTGTTTAATTTAAGGGCCGATTTGGTAAGGGGCTGATTTGTCTGGGAGCCATACATTTAGGTAAGGCTTACTTTTTTTGGTTCATACGGACTTAATTGTGAAAAGATATATGTTCGAAACTGTTGTTTTGTCAGAATTTGGTCGAAAAAGACTTTGACCCATCATTTTGCACCAAACAATGAACCATGTTCCTCTTAAGTGAGGATGTCTTCTTCAGGACCGGCGTTATAAGGTAAAATTCTGGTCACTTGTATTACGACTTGAATCAAATAATACTTAATTGAGTCACTGTTCATCATTCCGATTTCCATCCAAAAAGAATCACTAATAACGAGATATATTAACCACCAGTATCTGATACACATGTTTTATTGCATAATTATTCAGATTCAATTAATGATCTTTTAGTACATGAGACGATGAAAATGACACCCAGTATGGTCAAAACATATTTATTGTCAAAAATAAGATTAAATTTCCAACAAAACCTGAGCCACTGTGTTTATACCGGAAGCTGTCATTTTGATTAATACTATTGAAACCAATTCTAAACCAGTATATAACACCACGCATCGGGGTTACTCCCCTTTACAGAAACACTTAAACTGGCGTAGAAAAATTAAAATTGTTTTTTTAGGCTTTAAAACATTTATTACCACAAAAAATCTTGGAACATATAATATAGGAGCGGGCGCACAAAAATACAATATTTGTTTTAACATTCACAAAGAAATAGGAGCGATAAATCCGCGGAACGAAACATCAATTTGGTGTGGCCAAGGTACACTTTCAAAAAGTTAAGGAGGAATAATTGATATGTTTAGGGTCCATGTTTTGTTTGGGTAAGTAATAAAATAATAATAGAATGTAGGGATTTAAAACTATTTGTTTAAAAACACACCATAAAACCAGCTTTAAGAACGTTATACTAATCACTCTCGTTGGCATGATTTTACGCGAGATTGTGGTTTTGTAATGTATGGAAAAACAGATTGTTTGAAGAAAATGCACAAGGTGACCACAAACCGAAATCACATGAACACAGGTCGGAAATCGAACCCTGGGTGCCTTGAAATGAATCGAGTGTGCCAACCACTACGCTAAACTGACAACCATGTTAATGCAATATAATCGTTTTGTATAGATGAATGCTAACACACATATTTGAAAAAGCTCGTATGGTTATGTGCGTCCTTGTAGCGGCGAACATAACTTGCGGTAGCCCTTGAAACCTGACCTTATAAAAGTTACAATATTGCATTATTCAACCGTAACAGGGATCTGTCTGGAACACTTCAAAGCATGGTATTTGTTTTGTATTTAAGCTTCAAAATATGCGTAATAGTAGACCTGACATTGCTTTATTAACAATGATGATGACAGACTCAAAATATATAAACTAGCATCAAATATCTGAACCTATTTAATGGCCGTTGGCTGGTGTTTAATAGCATTTAATTAATTTCAGGCACAAGTCTTATAATGATTTGACCAAGAAAACTAGAGATTGCATGTTTTTGTTTAACAAAAACGCTCGTCTCCCCCATTATGTGGCCGTAAGTGAGTGAGAATCAATGATGACATGATACAGGTAATCCACTACTCATGACAATCTCAAGGTGACCTTGATCTTTGACCTACTGATCCCAAAATCAAAAGGGGACATCTACTAGTCATGACCAACTGACAAACCAAGTATGAAGTTCCTGGGTGCAAATGTTCTTTAGTAATTATTGCAAACTGTTTCCCTCTCAAGGTTACTGTGACCTTGACTTTGAACCTACTGATCTCAAAATCAATTTGGGTTATCTACCAGTCATGACAAACTTGCATACCCGTATATTTTTTATTGGTGCAGGCGTTATTAAGTCATTGAACTGGAAACCGTTTTTTCACCTCAAGGTCACCTTGACCTTTCACCCCAATGATCCAAAATCAAAAGGGGTCACCAACTATACAAAACCAACTGGCTTACCAAGTAAACATATACTAATTGCAAGTTTCTTAAGTAATTGAGCGGAAACCGTTTTATACCTCACGGTCACATTGACCTTTGACCTGATTCAAAAGGGGTTCTACTAGTCAGGTCCAACTGCTATACCAAGGATAAAGTTCCTGCATGCAAGCGTTCTTGAGGTATTGAGTGGAAATCATTCTTCAGCTTAAGGTCACCACGAACATATCTTTCTTCATCTTAAGGTCACAGCGACCTTGAGTGGAAAACGGTGTTTTCACATCTTGGTCACTGTGACCTTATATTAACCTTTGATCTACTGATATCAAAATCAAAGGAGTCATCTACAGGTCATGATCAGGCTGCATATCAAATATGAAATTCCTGGGCACGAGCATTCCTTAGTTATTGAACGGAAACAAATATACAGACTGACAGACAGACAGACGGACGGACTGACGGACAGTGCAAAAACAATAAAAAAGGAAATGAATTCCACAACTAGTCAAAGCTATTATAAATGTTGTTCAATCACTGACATGAAAGTAAAAATCTGTAAAATCAGTTTTTTTTTCATTGAAACAGTAGATATAGTATATATTTGGTATTCAGTCTATTGAATTCATGTTATTATCCCTATTTAAACAACGGATGGAATGTATTATTATTTCCCTGTTTATAGAATGGTTCAAAATCCTATGTTAATAAAACTGCTCAGTTTTCTTTATAAAGCTGTTGTTGAAGCCTTTTGCAAGTGATATTTCTTTCTTTTTTATTTAACTATTAATATGTTTGCATTTTAAGTATTTGATCCAAAACTCATCTAACTCAATACTTCAGTTGCAGTGGTTGGGGACAAGGAGGGACTGGGGATTTCACGGGGGATGAGGAAAATATAAAGTTTCTAAAGTTTCTGTTTGTATAAGGTTTGGTCTAGTAAGGTGTCTGCTACATTAATACGGTACACGCAACTGGTATATACTCATCCCTTTATGTCATTTAGGAATACTATACTGATACAGATACCGATTTAGTAAAGAGATGTCATCACATTGTTCCTTTTGAAAAGGCAGGCTTTCAATTCCTTATAGAACAACGTAAGTTATATAAAAGTATATAGTTATTCCCTTCACCATAACCTCTGTATTTTGAAAATGTAACATCTGCCTGCTACATTTTAAAGGGACTATACACCAGATTGGTACCAACAAAGTTTTTTTTCTGTAACAAATCTCAGGACAATTATTTAGTTTTTCCTTCTCTTTGATATATATTTTTTTTAAATACCAAAATGTAATAAAAATAATATCTTGTCGGAGACCGGGTTCCAACCGATGTCGCCAAATTGCAGTTTAGTGCTATATCCCCTGTGCTACGAAGGCCTACCCCATATCTTTGGAATATTTAAGCTGTATATCTAACTTGGTAATATAACGTGATAACATCGACTAGCCAATCACGCATAAGAATGAATTCTACTAGGTATACATACCTAGTAATCTTTTTAATGGAAAAATACGAAAAACTGCGAAAAAATAATTAATTGTAAACTATGTGGTACTTTAGTTACTTAGTTTCAATGAATTGTACACATCGATACCAAGTTTATGTCAGTTTTCGACAATTTCCTTTTTTTACGCTTTTTCATCATACAGTGTATAGTCCCTTTAATAATGATGCACGTTTAATTACGAGACGCTTAAGCATACTTTCATGACTCTGATATAGGATTTCATGCAGAAAATGTATTTTGAAATGTCAAGCTTTAAATTTCTTACAGTATTAAACTGGATGTTAATTTATTCTTTTCACCAATATTTCTGCATTTTTGCCTGGTTTCATATAACGATTCGCCAACCGAACAAGGAAGTGAAAAAATGTGTTTTTCCAATTAATGTTCTCCTTAGTATCATTTCAATGTTTGGAAAGTTGAATCATCTTTAAAACAGGACTTAAATGATTTGTAGTTTAAATGTGATTCCCTGTTATTCATCCGTATACTGCAACCTTTTTCTTTTCCAATTGTTGAATCATAGTTAATACGTTGACATCAAATTGACAGTCATTTTGCTGCAAAAATGCAAAAATGCTTTATGAGCGCTATTTCTTTACTGATTGACAACCTTTGACGTTTAATGTAAACTGTGATTAAACATCATCGATACATCATCTTTACTCAGTAAAGAACGAAAGTATTCACGTCGTGTTTGTATGGACAATTCGCCTGGAAATAATCATATTTTCCTTGTCAATAACGTTTGGACAAATTAACCATTTTAAGAGCAAACTGCTGAATCGTTTTTAACATCACGGCATGCAGACATACTAATGTTCTTATCAAAATAATTGACTACATGTAAATAAGCGTTTCACAATATTAACCAAGAACATTCCTGCAAAAAATTATTTTCAATAGATACGCGTAAAGGTCATGTTTCATGAATATTCAACATAAATTTACGTAAAAGATGTTTCCATGTACAATGTTTTACGAACAGTTCATCCTAAATTGCGTTGACCCCTTTAAAACGTTCCCTCTATTTCACAAACCATTCAATTTGACCAAGGTTCATGCGATTCTGACCATGAAAGTTTTTATAGCATTCCAATGTGACTTTAGTTTTATATGAACACTCATTTGCTGAAAGTTTTATTTTTGTAACCACATGAGTCTTTTTAAGATTTTTCAGAAATATGTAACAAGTGAAATAAGTGAAAATCTTTTTGACATAAAATAACCTAGCACTCTTCTGTTTTTAGGCTATTACATACATAGTATATGCAATCGAGATTTTTGTGTTCTATAACAATTTCTACAAATACTGCCTAAACTAAACTAAAACATTAGACAGATCTTTATTTGATACAGTAATAATGCAATGATTCATTAGTTTACATGCTAATCCCTTCTGTTGAAGCATGCATACAATTTCACTCTTAACTTGATTACACATCATCACTACTCTCAGTTATGTACAAATCTTGGTTTTTCCTTTTACATTTCTTAGCAGCTGGGCTGAATGCTATTGCTCTGGTTTTTTCATCTTTTTTAGACAAAGTTTTATCACCCAAACGTTGCTCAAGAGAAGTATCACCTTTCGCATGCATGTAACCTTTAACAACAAGACTGGAGTGTATTTTAGGAGTACCAAACACATCCTGAATGTCTTGCACTTTATCAATGTCCCATTGTGCCTTGTGATTTCTTCTGTGCTGCAATAATTCTTGCATATCTAACTCATCATCATTATTGTCAACAGCAACTTCCAGAATTTGTTTTACACCTTTCCGACCAGTATTTTGAACTGATTTCTGTGCTTGAAGCATCACTTGTAACTCATCATCTTCATCAGCTATTGCGAGATTCTGACGGTCAAGACTGGAGGAGCTACTTTTACTAGTATTCATATCAACAATTCCGTGATCTGTGTCAGATTTACCAGGGGAATTTAGACGTTCCATGGAAAAGTTACGTTTTCTCTGAGCTGACATTATAGCTGCAAACTCATCATCAATATCATCAGTTTCTTCCATATGTTTTGAGCAATCAACAACACCAGAACCTACCAAACTGTTTTTTTAATCTTTCATCTACACTTAGCTTCTTTCCAGCTGCACTCTTTTTTAAACATTCAGCATAATCTCCCATTTCATGTTCATCAATCTTGTGAAGAATTATCTAAAGAAGACATGAACGCATCAGAACTTGACCTACAGTTTTGAAACTGTTCAGCTAAACTCAATCTGCTTTCCGCTGGTTTATTGATACCATTCGGCTCAACTATTTTCTCAGTCTCATCTTTATCGTTCTCCTCTCCATCACTATCAATGTCAATCACATCAGCGTTTCCAAGAGAAACTATACTATCATTCCCTTGACCCGTTGAAAGTATGTTGTTATTTCCGGCAGAAATAAAGCTGAAACTTTTATCATTAAAGCTTCTTTCACTTCCAGAGAGGGAAATAAAGCTTGGTTCACTGTCCAACTCCTCTTCCTTATCAACATTTTCATCATCACTGTCTGCATTTGCAACATTAGCATCCCCTTCATCTAAATTAGGCAGATTAAATGAAGAATCTTTGCTAAGAAAAACAACATTAGGATCAGTAAGATCCAAAATACTGCACAGAAGTGTAGTCTGTGGGTTTATCTCAACCTTAGTTTTGGGCATCTTATTCGTCTGTTTGGATTTGTTCGGATCGTACACTGGAACTGTGAGTGAGAAGTTTTGCGGTATTGTCAAGTTACCCTCAAAGTCATTCAAAATGCTCTTCATTTCATCATCTGTAGGAGTGACGCTTTGCCTGGGATTTTTTAAAATATATGAGACGGAAATTATTTAATTCAATTGCATTAATGGTGAATTTATTTAAAATTATAATGTTACAACTTGGTCTTGTTTCAATGGTATTAAAGGTGTACCATATATGGAAATGCAGGGGAACTAATAGATGACAATTGTCAATCCTTAAAATAGCCAGGGGTCTGTTTGTGTATGACAAATCCATGTCCAAAGCAGCGTAAAGAGGCTTGGACTCCAATTAAAATTGTTTCCAATGGCATTGATATTTATTTCAAGGTAATTCCTACTGTTTTTGATAGAAAATGCCTGAGCAAAAAAAAAGTTTTACATTTGAACCACAAGTCTGAAGTTAGATGCCCACAATCATAAGTTTAGTATTAATCCTGAACATTAGAACCTCCAGAAATGCTTCATCTAAATTCACCTTTCGAAGAAAATTCCTTGTTAAAGTAGATAATGTTGACACAGATTTCAATGCCTTACAAAGTCAGCAAAAGAATAAAGTTTATTGGGGCCATTTCAACAACAAGTATAAGCCATCTACAGGAAAACAATGTACTCCAACGATCTAAAGAAGCTAGCCCTTAAACAACCTTAAATCTTACATGACAGGATCATGCTAAGGACACTATTATTGTTTTGGTATAACTTGCGAAATATTCTTTTATATTTCTGACTTCAAGGATATTATCTTTATGATTCATGATTTAAATTATTCACTCGCTAAAGTGGATTATGAGTTCTGTCACTATGTGACGATAAAGAGGATTTTTTTCTTTATTTTGTTATATTAAGTTTATGTTAGGAATTTGGCGAAATGAAATGAAATACTAGAGCCTGCTATTCAATCTTGAATTCTTAGTTACTAGTACAGTCATATCGTAACAATACATCACTGTAATGTTCATATTAATGTAAAATAAAAAGTTAAGAAACTTTGCCTGATGATAAATAATGAGGAGGGATTGCAAGACTGAAGTAAATTATACTATAAATTCAGGTAGTTACTCCAGTCTAGCAGGCAACCTTAGAATTGTATTGATACTGGTAGGGTAAAATAACTTAAGACCAACCTTAATTTCACCCCAGCTCAGGCCACACATATTCAAGATGGCTACTCATATTACTCCAATGTTATTGAAGTCAAAATATCATTTTTTCAAAATCTTGCAGTGTAAAAGAAATCCATACAATATTTATGCGTTAATGTTAAGGATCCAAAACATCTTAATTTCTTGAAGTTCTAATTTATTTTTTGTGTGGAGGAATATGTGTAATTTATATGGTATAATTTTCTGTGGTTAAAAGAATAATGAAAGTAGAGTATCGCTGGAAGATATGGATGCCCCCCAAGCGCCCATTTTCTATGGAGGGCAAAAAAACAAACAAATAATAATAAAATTTGTCGGTTATGGTCATAGCATCATTTTTCAAAATTTGAAAAATCCATAGTATGCAAAGACAAGGACAGGTTTGAGAATAAGGTTTTAATGCAGACTTCAAACAATAAAAAGCAGCAGAAACATTCTCAAACATCAGTAGTAAAGGAATGTTGCATAAGTTTAATTTCAATCCCTTTTAAACTTAATTGCCCAAACAAACACACACATTTAAAAAACATCAGGTTCAGGGAAGATAATTAAAACACATGCAGTGCAGGATTATGGTTCTTGTGCACTGCACTACATCTCGCTGCCATCTTTTCATATTTGAATTTCTACAATCCCATATCTGTTCCAATATAAAGCCCGTAAAATATCCAAATGAATGCTACCAACGGCCATCCCCCTCAAATGACTATAAGAGGTTATAAAATTACACTGCTTTACTCCAAAGTATTTTGTTGCGCTTATATGATCATTTTTGTCCACAGTGGTAAATATGTACATTAATCACAAATATTAACATTCGTTTTTTCCTTTGTGTAGAAACTTGACGTTTGTATTGTAAAACACGCGAGGTATTATGTCTTTGTTTATTTCAATATTGAGCCCTAATTGGGTAAGCTCAATGTCATTTAACCAATGATAAACGACGTTACAAAATCGGCTAATCGTTTATACGTATGTTGTCTGTTACACTTCTGTTACACTTCTCACTTGCAGATACTGCTAAAGTTTAAATACAATGAATAATTCTTCAATGTAAGTATTGATCACATTTTGTGTGCGTTTTTGCAGTATGAATGCAGTACGGCAAGCGAACAAATGACCAGGTAAGGGCTAGCGCGCCTTAGAAGACCACACTTACCATAACTGTTAACAACGTGATTGAAAATTAATTACGGTTGTGGTGTTGCGTGATTGGATGATTTACATTATCACGTTATGTTATCAATGGTTCCTTAAAAGGTCAACATGTCCACCGCATTTGTTAAAGATTCGGTGGCCGTGTGGACTAGCCAGCTGCTTTCTAAAATATTTTTTTTTAATTTACCGGCATTGGTTTGAACCCCACTAATACCATAATGCTATACCTGTATTTGTTTCTGCAATTTCAATTTATTAGAGTAAAATAATGATAAAATAAGTGTTTTCAGATGGATTGCCGGGAAAATTAATTTTTGGTCCAAAAACATGAGCGAGTCACTTTGATTTGAACACATCGATATAATGTTTCCTTTTCAAATGTTGCATGAGATTAATCACGCTGCCGGATTATAACGTCATCGGAACAGAGAATACAGGTTGCTTTTTGTTTCAATCCCTCGCTGAGCCTGAAATGTGCGCACACTCTTGTTTTGTTTTTGTTTCAAGGATCATCTTTCAATGGAGAGATGTCATGTTACTAGGCTAGTTAGAATGAAGCTCTGTTATTTATTGGATGCCATGTTAACTATAAATCAATCGCACACTGCGTAACTAAAGTCAACATGTTTAGAACGCGGATACAACTGGTCATTTCGTGGCATGCATGTTTAATATGCGGATCGAATAGAATTTTTGGGTTTGTGTATTGAATCGAATCAGAAAGTTTAAAATTGTTTTATTTAATGCATCGGGCGAATCGTTGCTCCCCTTATTGATCACCAACCTTTTCCTATTTTTAGTAACAGTGACCTTGACCTAAGGGGCGCCACACGCAATTACATGAAAGTTTTCCATAAATTTGATCACAAAATGTCAACCCTATCTAAATGTTTTCAATTCCATACGTAAGTTCTACCTCGCCCGCCCACATCATCTTCCGCCTGCCCACCTGTTCGCTATAAAAACATACATCATTCACATTTTGTGAAACCCTGGTTAATAAAACAAAATATGGAAGGAAATTGTTATTAATATGTTAACTAATTCTGCTAAACAATTCTCAGCATATTGTTTCTATAGGACTGAAATATTTGAAATACCATGTTATATCCAATTTTACTTTTTGTTGACAAGTTTAGTAATTTGGTCTTTCTTTGAGACTCATATGCTATCAAAATGGAATGCTAAACATTCAAATAAATGTAATTAAAGCTACTGCAGCTCATACATTCTTGATCCATTACCTGCAGTTAAAATGTTTACTAACAGTATGACATGTTCTTGTATTTTGAAAACCGCAAGTATCTCTTTATTATTTTCCTGTTACTAGTATTACTGTAACATAATATCACTTAGTGAATAACAATGGTAACAGATAAAGGTATCATACTATCTTAGCTTTATCATCATGTCAAAGGTTCTTTTCAACACGAAATATTTGCATTACAAAACTGTTTAAAGTTCTCAATTTCAATATAAACGCACCCAAAGTATTCCACATATTTAGTGAACATTCCCCCACATGGTGTATAATATATCTAAATGAATGGATGAAAACTGTTTAATAATGAGCTTCATTTTGACATCGAAAAATAAGTATTTCAAAATCAAGGTCAATGTAATTTTAATGTCAAGATAGATAGATAGATAGATAGATTTATTTCAACTTAAAATGTACAATTTACATGGCAATTTTAAAATTAAGACATACAGGTGTTAAACAAACTGTATGAGTTAATACAGCCATGTCAATCAACATTACATGTTAAGGATATCACAAAAAAGAGTTTAAATAAAACTCTTATTTCCATTGTGGTCCTTAAAATATAGTATTGTGTGACATAGGAAGACTTAAAACAAAATATACTTAATTATCACAGTGTGGTTATCAAGGAAAGACATTGAATTGCATAAATAAATAAATTAAATAGCTAAAATGATTGAACAATATGCGGGAATGTCACAAATGTTCGCCAAAAGGCCTCACTGGACAGTTAACCATTAGTATTAATGCCAACATGGGCAGATAGCCATATTTATATAACATATTTCATGACGACCTTTCAATGCAGTTTGGAAATATTGATCACTTACCTTTTTAAAGGAGCAAAGTATGAACTCCAAGGCAGATAGTTGTTTCCAAGGAATTTGATGGTTGATTAGGAGGTTGGTCCCTGTACAGAGATATCATTATTATTTCTAGGAAAGTTAAGACATTGTTTGAGGTCCATGGGCCGAAGCGTTCTTCAGTAATTTATTTTAGCTTATGATCATCACGCCTATTACCTTAAAGCGAATGAATTATTTACAAGAAACAAATTTTCAACTCAACATTAATTAAAGAGACCTTTTGATCCACTGACCTTAAAAGAGAACACGGTCAGTGATACTAAGCATGCCAATGGTCAGGTAAAGTATAGCCAGCCATTCAGGGTCCAGCTGTAGTTTCAGGGGAAGAGGCTGCCACTTGGGATGTCCAGCACCTACAAGCAAACATGGTCAGTGAGACTAAGTATGCCAATGGTCAGTGTAAGAATGGCCAGCAACTCAGGGTCCAGCTGAAGTTTCAAAGTGAGAGAACTTTCATGGAATATGTCCAGTACCTACAACCTAATATGGTCAGTGAGACTTCGGATGCCAATGGTAAGTTTTAGAATGGATAGCGAATCAGGGCCCAGCTGTATTCTCAGTGATTGGGGAGTGAAAGCAATAATGTACATATAATCATACATATTTACATTCTCCTAGTCTTTTGTGTAGATTCAACTTGACCTTTATATTGTATAAAACGCAAGAGGATATGACGTCATTGTTACTTCCTGGATAAACGCGACGTTATTTAACCAATGATATAGGACATTACAAAAATCAGCTCTTCTTTTATACAACCGTATCTTGTCTGTTACACTTTTTTTAAGAATAAATACACAATTGCAGCAGATACTGCTATTTTTTGATATCAATGACTATTTTTGTAAATGTAAATATTAGTATTGGTCGCATTTATTTTTTCTTGCGTTTATGCTGTATTAAAACCGTAGGGTAAGCGAATAAACGACCAATAAGGGCTAGCGCACTTCATGGAATTTGCTCGCGTGCCCTTCTGCGTTTATACAGCATAAATGCAAGGAAAAATGCGATCAATACTTATATTTACATAAAAAATGCGATCAACTCAGATATACAACGTAATGTTTACAAACTATACTGAAACATCGAATGTACAAGTATGAGTTAACTTTTAAAGTCAATCGAGAAAAAGTCTTGTTTAATTAGTCTTGATATTTAATGAAGGGCTATCATTCAATTGTGTTTAACAGCATTAATCTTATGCACAGTGATTTCCCTTCATAATCCGATGATATATGAAAAATAGCTAGATTTCAACAATTGACCTTTAAAAGAAATTCATTTGATTTTCTCTCATGCTGTTTTGGTTAAATCTTTAAAATATTATATGTTCCATTTGATTTCTAAACATAAAATTATTTTTGATGTTCAATTTGCAATGGAGTATGTGCGGTCAACGAACGCTGTACATCAAAGTGAAGTAACAATTGTGTGGAGTTTTTGGTTAATAAATACTTTTAAGACGTGTCTCCTTGGAAGACATTTTTCCAGTGTCTTTTCCATTTCGTGTTGCCTGGAATAAGTAGAAAATTGCGCAGTAAACAATTGAAGGTCATCAGATGACATTGAATGATCAATCATAAATGTAACACTAAAGGATTGGACACTAAAGGGAGTCAGTGAATCTTAGACTCCTTAATTTAGGCCTTAGGAGAATGTGTTTGGTTGACAGTCTGTCAGACTCCTAGTTCATGTAAATGATTACAAGTAATTAATATTGATATAAATTTGAATATGTTCTTGTTGGTTGCTGAAATCTTCATTCAAACTTGAAACTAAATCATAAGTCTTTATTTGGAACAAGACAGCTTTATAATGTCAACCCGCAGCCAATTGTATAAAGCCTTGATAAATTGTCCAAAAATATATTTTGGCTAGTTTGCACATTTAAGTGATTGATTGGTTAATAGTAGATATTGGATAAATATTGGCCAATCAACAACAGTTTGACAAACTTTGATCAGGGTAAGGAATTAACCAGTTTTTTACAATTGATTGCTTGTTTTCTTTTTGACATTTAACTATATCTGAAAACGATTGACTCCTCGATTTTGACCTTGATTTCTAACATTTGTAGGAAAGTAGTCTGGTGGACTCCTATGTAAATCAGTAAAAGTCTTCCACTGGTAGTATAATAGTTTTTACTTATTCATGAAATATAAACGTGTTTTACTAAGAAGCCCTTTTTAACATAAAAATCAGTAAATGGAAGACTTTATACCTTCAAAATAAAAAACAACAACCATGAAACTTTAAAATTATAAATTTAACCTTGAAACTTTAAAATCATGAATTGAAACCTTCAAACTTATAAATTAAAACCTTTAAACTTTTAAAATAAATATTAAGACCTTGAAACTCTAAACTCATTAATTAAGACCTTTAAACTTCAATTTTATGAATTCAAACAATTCAAAAATTAAATTAAAAACCTTAAAACTTAAAAATCATTTAAGAAAACCTTAAAACATTTTGAAAAGGAATTAAAACCCTTAAAATTCATCTTAGATATACAATATAAATATATTGCTATAAAAATGTGATTTTAAAAGTTAAGCATAGTTATATTGAAACTTGCCAGAATTCCTGATGAAAGAATAAATCAATTAAGTTTGTAAAATGATGCATATAAAACTTTCTTACTGCACAACTCAAACAATTATATGGAGAGATGAGCACAAAGCAATTATACAGGATTTTAGAGCATGTAACATGTAGTCTAGACTAACCAGAGATGAGCAGAGAGGTATATCACCTTATATATGATGGTTGTAGTTCTACCAACATGTTACAGGCTGCAGAGGTTTTAAGTAAGTCTTAATTAACCACATATTTATATGGCACCAGCCCTTACCGCATGTTTTACCATAAATGGAAACTTCACATGGAGATGTGCCGAGAACCAATACGAGGGTTGTAGTTTCACTAACACGTCCCACGCCGCAGGGTTTCCAAGTGTATTGGTCTCAACCTCATCTCGACGGAATGCCTTATGTTTCAGGAGTTTTGCCGTGTTACCGTAGTTGTATATTCCCTGAGGCCAGTCATGGGATAAGGATATGTCCAATGGTATCTGTAGGGTAGGTAATAAATTACTGTAAAGTAACTTTTATTCGTAGGATATTAATTTTAATTGATTTCAAGGGTATGGCAAACCTTGAAATGAAGATCCCAGCTGAGGCCGTATTCATAAAATATCTTAAGTTCGTTCTTAATCTTAAGTCGATTTCATAAAATTTCCTAGTCAAGTTAAAACAAAAGTCAATATGTTTTTAAATGAAAATATATATATCTTTCGTTTCGTTTTTCTTTTTTTCGGGAGGCCGTTAGAAGTATAGGCAAAATTGGTGTTCCTTTATGAAACAAAACTTGCAACTTACATGGTTTTTTGATCCCATGTCATTCCTTCACAGCCTTAAAGAAGTAAGGGAACATAATAGTTCGAATGTAAGACAGCGTTATATTTATATGACATTTTTAGACTTAAGCCTCATTTTAAATTTATTTTTCCTACAGTTTATGTTAAAACAAGAATACCTTTTAGTATGGATCATACATTGCCAGCGCATGATGGCGTGAGACCACAGTTATTTTTACTATATGTTTCATATAGACACTAACCTGGCTTTTGACTTTATACACATATCAATTGAAAAACAAGGACATGGCATCTCTAGAACAACTCAAGACACAAAATATAATCACAAGAAAACACCATGTTGACCATTGACCCGACGGTCAAAATTGAGTTCAAATACAGAACCCTTCCGCCAAGGAGTCAATCGGCTATAAACAACTAATTTTCAGACTTCAACAAGCTATGATTTTTCCAATACTTACACTGAAAACTATCAAGTTCTGCAATAGAGTGTCAAATTCAGTCAAGTTCTCTGCAAAAAGAACATTTTTTGATTCTTTTTCATTCAATTTTAATAAAATATTGATACTTGAACACAAGCACTCTTTTTTCTGTATTAACATCCGGATCTTGGTCAACGGGGAGAAGATAACTGTGGTCTTGAGCCTGATCATATGTAGTATAGATAAAATAGCTACATGCCTGTTTATAAAAGTAATCAACGTTGCTTGGTCGTACTCGAGTATGTCAACGCTGTAAGAGAATGATGTAATTAACTTGAGATAAAATAGCTATGTGTCTGTGAGATTTTTGGTATTGAACTGAATTAAAGTATTTAGTTAGCAGATTGCTTGATTTTTTGGCAGTTGTGGTAGAGTATAACAAATCATATAAGAAACATTTCA
Source organism: Mya arenaria (assembly GCF_026914265.1). Classification (NCBI taxonomy): domain Eukaryota; kingdom Metazoa; phylum Mollusca; class Bivalvia; order Myida; family Myidae; genus Mya; species Mya arenaria. Next base: position 56,076,164 of record NC_069128.1, read on the forward strand.
AATGCACATATTGAACAAAACGACACAAATAGTAAATATTTAGCTTAACTTAAAAACCGTCACTACGAACAAAAAAGAAAACGATTAAAAAGATTTAATCAATTTAACCTGTATTAACCGATATAAAAGATATTTCAATTGAAGAGCGATATTATTATGAAAAGTTCTTCAAATAAAACCAGACGCAAAACAATAATGAAATAAACTTCTTAAAACAACACAATGAAGAAAAAATAAAATATCAAGGTGTGTTAATTGATGCGGTCAAAACTGATATGTAGAACCATACACTGGTCCTCCAAAGTTTGTTCAACTATACCCTTGTTGACAAATCTTGCAACACCCTGGGGATCACAAGTTTCATATAGCTAATACAGCTACCAAGTTTGTTCAAATTATATCTTTGTTGATAAAACTTACAACACCCTGGGGATCACAAGTTTCATATAAGTTAATTATATAAGGACATCTTTGGAAATCTTCTTTTCTAAACCCACAGAGCCTGATATAGCTACCAAGTTTGTTCTAATTATGCCCCTGGAGTCAAAGCTGGCCAACCCCTCTTTGATTTACTTTCGTATTCTTTAAATGGTCAGCAGTCGAAATTTGACCATGTGTACAGTTTTAAAAACAAAAATAGTTGTTATGCGCGGATGACATTAACCACTACAACATTTGACAATACTAACTTAAAGTTTTATCCGTAGTTGCATTTCAATAAACAAATAACTTATTCATTCTCATAATAAAAAACAACAACGCTTAAACCTCCCAATCAGATGATCGATTTAGGGTCATCATGGCCCTCTTTTGAAAATCATGTGCAGGCACGTGCATACACTGGAGCTATGTAAATTATATGCACATTCTATCTTATTTTCGCTTTCACCTTATTTCATGTGTGCATGTGTGCATGTATGAATTGAATCTGTTCGTTATATTTGTGCATGCATTCATGATCGTGTTTATTTATTTGTACTAGCGTATTCTAAACATTATATTAATTTATCGATATGTTGTATATGCATACATTCTGTTCTGTTCTTTTCTGTTCATATATAGAAACTTATTTAGTGCCCTGTTAATGTTTACTGTAAAGTATGTACATGAATGTAGAATAAATAGCGATTGGATTCCAAATTATTCATCAATTGAAGATAAAAAAATGCACGTACAACGAAATGTTATTGACAACTCCATGTTTACAGATAACATTGCACAATAGTTACGCTGGCAAGAAGGAAACGGTCGGAATATCTTCGTTTTCTTGTCAAAGGTAAGTGAAATAAAGTTTTAAGTCATCAAGTTAGTTAATAGAAGCTGATAATTGAACTTTTAAATATTTTCTATTATTGAAATATCAAATTGTTCAGCTGAAAAATGTTCTATATAATTGTTCTTCGTTAGCTGGCAATGGCTCAAACAGAATCACGTACTTTCAAGCAATTGCCTCGTATACCTTTTCGCGGATTAACACGCATAGAGTCATTGTACAGTGTTTGGGTTTGAATTTTTGCAAAACACTTTCACTGTGTGTTTTTACTGCAAAAAGAGGGAGATTGTATCGATCATTGTGTTCAGATTTAAACAATTCTAAAGACACTTTTAACTCTGTAATAGGCTGTACTATCTTTTGACAAACGTTTTGAACTCTGAAATACTCTAATATGAATCAGTTCTTTTTAGCAAAAGTTTACTTTTTGCACAAACTAACTAAGAATATAGGTGGCTATAGAATGGGATTTTTATGTATAAGGCCCAAAGCAAAAGTTTAAAACCTGAGTTTGCTCTTTACACATTTAACATTTCAATTTAAAGTGAGCGAATCGTTGATATCATATACCTTAAAGAATCCAGACCACAAAGCACTCGGTTAACCCCTTTTATAATCTATGAAAACGGCCATCCTAACTGCTCGAGCATAACGTTTTCGATCCCTTAGCAGACGACAGTTTTAAACCATCTCGAGAAGTATTATTTGAAATTCATTTTTAGACGGATTTCACTAAGACCATGGTTGACTGAACAGCTCATGAATTAGTTGATGTGGGCAAGGACGCTCTGCCGCTGATAAGCCCCCAGTAGAAAATTCAATACATTAGTGGTGTATGGTCAGTTTATACATGTTTCTGTAAGTAAAATTGTTGAAATGGTTAATAATTTGTGTGTTGTTGGGTGTGCAAATAGATAAAACAAAGAAAATGGAATATCTTTGCACAGATTTCGTAAATACCCATTGTGGACACAAACACATTGAATGCATGTGTAGCCTGTTGCAGACAATACAGACAAAAATGAAAGATTTTAAAGTAACTTTTGACAATATAGACAACACTGGCATTTTTACAGGTATATCCCGTGATTTATTTTTGTGGATATATACTCAGATAGAACCCTATGTACATAAAGTTGTACTCTTACTCCCAAATAAGTTTTACCACAATTTATATAAATGTTTTACTATACAAAAACAGATTAATACATGTCGAAAACAATGGTTCTTATAAAAGATACCGAGTTGAATTTGATAGAAGTGTGCAGAAAACACGGGATTTCTACCTCATTCGACAAAAGTACATCGCAGTGAATACCTTTTAGCACTCACCAATCATTTTTTGTTTTCAGATATTAAATACACGGTTACAATCCTGTTATAAGTTATTAATGTATTTTTTTAATCAGAGGGTCAGTTAATTTAAAAAAAGACTGGTTACAACAAAGTGATTTCAAAAACCGATTGTTTGAATTTTTATTGAACGCCCGCACAATCGTACAACAAGAGCACAAACATGTAGCAACTACAAACATAACGATACAATAGAATATTTGATATCTATATCGCCGACGAGAGCAGTTAATTTTATTTCTGATGGATGGGGTGGAAGAGTTTCGGAAAAACAGATAACTTTGGAATCAGGATATTTGTCCAGCATTTTCCCGGTGATGAAGTGATGGCAGATAGGGGGTTTTTGTTGCCGAGGAAATGGCAGCCTCCGTCACTGTACTTAGGATTCCTTCATTCACAGGGCAGAAAACAACTTTCTGGCAATGAAACGTCCAGAAAATTGCCACATGTGAGAATACATGTTGAGCGTGTCATAGGGAGAATGAGGAAGTCTCTTATACTGGACACGAGTGTTCCTGATAATCAACTTACTTTATTGAATGACATGATATATGTGATAGCTGCAATTTGATGCCTTCAATCATTACATTCAACAAGGTGTTTACATCTAACAGAAAACGCAAAGCATTTTGTGATCTTAATTGTTTATATTATGTTTATCGCTATAAACTGCCAAAATTGCGAATTATTTTATTTTCCCTCTTTTCTGTTTATATACTGTATAAAAATCCTATAAGTAGTGTAAGTTTGTCTCAATTTTCTTTATTATGCGTGGGATACATATCTGACACAAACACTTTCAGTCTGACTTTGATGTTAATCTTTCAATAAAGTAATTTTCTCTCTAAACACAAACTGCTAAACTGTTTGCTTTACTCCCTAATACTTGCAGTTATTTTGTAAGGATTAGGTTCCTGCCCCAACAGATAATTTATCAAATTATATTCATTATTGCTACATTATGGAGGATAATGTTCTTGTATAATCTGATTAATCAACTTGTTTAAATAACTCGAAATCATTGATGTCTGCCATAACGTTCTATCATGTAAACTAGACCATACTTGAACTATATTGTACTATATAATGTATTAACCTGGAGGGGCTAATCAGCAATGTTTTGCCCCCAGCTATTACATGCGGTCAGTTAACGATATGCAGAATCTATTTTTAGGTTATCTGAAATCCGTCTTTTTTATAAGAACCGCTCGTGCTTGGTGAAACCAGGTTATGTATTTTTAACCGTTTTGCAATCTTTATCGATATTGATTTCATTATAGCCGATAACAGCGACATTATTTACTTAAAACGCATTATCTTAATTTCCGACAGCGTTAGATTTCGCCAGACAGGTAAACACCTAATTCAGATTTTTATCGAGATTTGTATCCGCTTACCGCTCTTGTGATAGCTCTCTTTATCAGTTTTTTTTTCTTTTCTTTTTCATTTGTTTATTCATTCGCCGCCCTATGGAAAGTTTACTACATGGTTTAAATTGTATACAGGCAATGCACTCCTATGATCAGGATTTAAAATAGAGTTGTTTTGATATCAACTAGACTAAGCAGATGGCAGATATTGTAAAAAAACGCCTGTTTTGAACGCCAAATCTTCAAAAACACAGATATGTCAAGATATCTCAAATAATAAAACATCTCTTCAAATAATTAAAGACCTTTTCTAAGGAATTGAAAACCTCTTTAATTGATTTGAAGAGGTCTTTAAGTATGTGTTGCTTTCACAATATAATAATTGTTAGCAAAATTTATATATATGAAATCTTATATATCTTTAATTGAATATTGAAAAGAGCTCAATATTAAATTATCCATTACCTATTTTACAATATTTCTTAATTCAAAAACAACTGAGTAATTTGCAGAAATATACATTCCAACTGTGAAGGAGAAAGCTGTTTACATATGACATCATGTTATAATGACAACCAGAGGGCAACTAATGCTTTGGTGGATATGCCTTCGAGCGTGAGTGCGTGTGCCCGTTCGGACTGAATTTGACCAGGCTGTATGATTATCTTGCCATGCATTTTAGAATTTTCAAAACACTTACCATATGCGTTTTTAACATGAGGAGTTGGCGTAACGTGATCAAGACCCAGACGTGTACCTCAAAGATTAAGGTCAAGGTTAGAGGCCAAAGGTTAACATGATCCTAGCTGTATTTTGACACTGCATTGTAAGATTTTCAAAAACCTTACGATGATGTTTTTCTCTGATGAGGCTGCCAGTCGCGCACTAGTACCGCAAAGGTCAAGGTCACATTTAAAGGTCAAAGGTTAAACCTCAAAGGTCAAGGTTAAGATAAGAGTTCAAAGATTGAAATGGGCCTTTTACGTATTGTTCTGTATTGCAATTGCATGGAAGAACATTTCTGTATTAAAGGGCACGACATGTCGCCATTTGGCGTCCACTTATGATGATTTTGGCGTTCTAGACACCTGCCATTCGTTTGATGTAGCGGTAATTTCTCATTTAGTAAAAACAAGAACGAACATAAGGTTAAATTTCTTATTTTATAAACTGGTGTGCACAAACAAACAATACGCTTTTTACGCCTAATATGAATATGCAATATTAAAACTTTAAAATACAATACAAATACAACTAAGTATTTTAACGCCCTAACTTTAAACCACTGGATTTAATCTAGTGTTATATAGTGCTTATTCCCTCGCCTCCACCCTTTAGCACGTTTTCACTTTTCCAATCTGGTCAACGTTTATTTTCTGCAACTCGGTTTGATAAAATGTTCTTTAATGTCTTTTTCGTGTAAGTCTCGAAGTCAAAGCGAGGCCGCAAGCCGAGAAAACTCGCACATGGACCAAACAACAATATGATTGTAAAATAAAACTATAAAATATGTTTGGTAAAAAGAACCTTTTTGAACAAACATATGTCTGAACTAATTAAAGAAGAAAATAATCATCACGATACAAGAAAACGTTTTATACCGTTATTACTAACCTATGGACACGTTCAATGGGTATTTAATTACTGTCCCAAACTCGTAGGCTACGGGATTCTTTATAGCTTAATTAAAGAACCTTAGAACCCGATTCATTAAAGCTCAGAAAAAAAGAAGTTTCCGATTATGTCTTGCTCATTTTAAATTTTCTGATTTTAATGATTAAGTTTATTTCAAAAATCAATGACTGTTATATAATCTAGGAACTAAACCTTACCCAACAATGCAAAATGCAAGGACGTATCATTGTCTTTTTCTGATGCATATCATGTTTTGTCAAGAAAATGTAATTAACATGTTTACGACAATAATCAATTGTATCGGTCTGTCTGTCTGTCTTTTTGTCTGTCTGTCTGTTTGCCTCCCTTTTCTTCAAATTAATATAACTTTGCTTTCAATGAAAACAATTTTTTGGAAAAACAGTGTAAGTGTTGTTTTTTGTGTTGTTTTTTTTAAAATATGTTTAAACGAATTACTTCTTAGTTAAAGTGAATATTAGTATCTCGTATAAGCAATGTGGTGATTGTAAAAAAAGGCATGTGTTAAACAAGTTTCATGGTGGCGATGTGTGCGTTAATATTTATGCAAAAAGCTATTGAAACATGCTCAGTAGCAAAAAGTTTAAACAAAAACCCGGTTTAGTGGCAATGGGCAAACGCCCATTAAGTCTAGACAATACATTCGATTTTATGGATGATTTTTTATTGCAATAAATGCATATTTGTATCAAATCGGGGGTTGAAAAATGTCTAAAAGGTTTAAAATTTATCTAATAATTGAAAGGTTGCATGCATTATATGAGACTGTATCTACAGTAATACACTTAACCCATCAGAATTCAAATTCAGGAATAAATTTAAGTAATACTTGTTGGTTTAAAAATGGTTGCTAAAATAGCGTCTGCAAGCGTGCTAGGAATCGGATAGTGTTACACGCGTGCGATTCTGAAAAGTCCCTCATATTAAGATGGCAGTTTACAAAGAAGATAGTATGAGTGCATTGTGGTCAGTCTAGGCAATCTTACTACTCACCTTACTCGGTATTTTGTGTTTCAGCTCGTGGCATCATGTGCCATAAAGCCATTTGAACCTAACGTGCTATAAACATGCAACGCCAGGTTAAAAAACGCCAATCGTTCTGTGAAGAAGATTACGAAGACATAATCCACGATCAAACAGTGCTGAACGCTAAGCATATTGGAACAAACATTGGACAGTTAAAGCCCGGAGACCACATTGCTTGGGAAAGATCGTATATAATATGGCATCACGCTATAGTCGAAAGTTGTTATGGAGACCAGACCTTATATGTTATAGAGTTCAGTAAAGAAGGCGAAGTATTAAAAGTACATACAACTAAAATCGAAAACAGAACAGAAATAAATGGTCGTTTGTTTCGAATTAACTATCCAGAGCCTGTCATCATTGGAAATTCGCCAGTTGTCGTTCTGGATAGAGCACACCAAATGATTAAACAACACGAAAGTTACAACCTATTCAGCAACAACTGCGAACACCTTGCAACGTATTGCAAGACAGGGAAACGCATTTCGTATCAAGTCAAATGGGCCCAGCAAAAAGCTGTCGAAGTGTCTGCGAGCTCAGCTACGAGTGAAGCTAGTAAGGCCTTAGGTGAACAAATGTTAAGGTCAAAACCAATATTTGAGGCTTTTATATCAGACCTAACAAAAGCAACACAACATGTAGTACGACAGCTTGCAGCAACACAATTAAGACAACAGCTCATTGCAATCGCTGTATTACCAGAGTTTTTACAACAACCCGCTGCATTATGACAGATTGGACCACAAGTCGCTGCATTACCACAGTTTGGACAAAAAATCGATGCATTAGCACGGTTGAAACAACAAATCGCTGCAATACCAAATTTGGAACGACAGCTCGCCGCAATACAACTGTTTGGACAACAACCCGCTGCAATACCCCAGGTGGGACAACAACTATCTGCCATTTTTTCAAAATTGGTAAACAAAATTGGAATTGCAGCTACGATAGTGGCAGAAGTTTGGTACATTGGTAAGGATATATACAAGTTCGCTCAGCAAAGAGATCTTGAGGAGATTTCTGCGAGTCACGCTAATCAGTTAATAACAGAACGGATAAGCGAAGGCGTCATTGGTGTCGTAGCATCGCATTATGGAGGCATACTAGGTGCTAAAACTGGAGCGTTACTGGGAGTTCAAATCGGATCGTTAGCGGGTCCCGTAGGAACGGCAGTTGGTGCCGTCTCAGGAGCAGTAGTTGGAGGATTTGTCGGATCGTTTGCCAGTACAAGTGTTGGCAAATGTATTGGTAACATGATAGGTCGATGTTTGGGCCGTTGGTGTTGGTGGTAGTTGCTTTAGAATTAAATACAGTAAAAGTTCCTGTTTGCAAAAATGCAAACCCGTTTATCTGAACAAGGTCAATAAAGGGTTTAATTGGATAAGGACCCAAATAACAAAATACTAATGAGTGGTAAAAATCAGGATGTGCAAATTTGCATTCGTTTATATGACTTTGCTGACCTTTGTTGCTGACTAGATTTTGTAGAACGCATGGACTGTTTGATATTATATAAAAAAAAAATAGCAAACGCAATTGCAAACATATTTCTAATGACATTTACCATGGGAACCGAAATTATGCTGTAGCACATACCTGAATACACTATATTCTCATTGGTACACAAATAGTTACATCGACTAAAAATGATAGCGTATACTTTTAATGTTACGCAGAAAATTAGAAGGTCACGTTCGGACTCTTCTATTTTCTGTAGAATTTTAAAATATTCACATGTACGTATTAGACACTCAGAATGGTACCTTTTTTAAATAACGTTCATAAATTGTGTTTGTTAATTATTAAACTAAAGACGCTTTGCTACATGGCTTGAACATTTAAGTTCTTTCTCAACTTAAATCAAGTTTCTAAAATGTTCATAGTAAAATTTAAGGAAAAGTACAAGTGATATTAACATAAAAGTGTGCATATTACATGTACATCAAAATTAAGTTATTATATCTTATAACCAGTGAGATGATTAGATAGGCAATGACTTTAGTTGTCAAATGAATTCTAATCTGATCAATTATAAATGTATATATACTTAAAATATAGACTTAATGGTAAGGTCTCTGTGAAAAGGCCATGCAGTACGTATGCAGGAAAAGCTAAGTTTCCATGACCAGAAAGGCCGTTACTTTCTGCGATAAAAGAAGTATTCAAGAACAAAACTCCACTTAAATCCAACAGAGATTAAAACAAATTGAAGAGCATCTATACGGATAAAAAAAGTCTGAAAGCGTGATTCTTCTTGAGCACACAGTACAACAAAGTATGAATGTTTGATTGAAATGGTTCAATGACAGCGTATTAACTTACAACACGATAACAAAGTTTGAAAGTTTGATTGAAATGGTTCAATGACAGCGTGTTGACTTACAACACTAAACAAAAAAGTTTGGTTGAAATAGTTCAAAGACAGCGTTTTGACTTACAACACTAAAACAAATTTTGAAAGTTTGATTGAAATGGTTCAAAGACAGCGTATTGACTTACAACACTAAAACAAAGTTTGATTGAAATTGTTCAAAGACAGCCAGTTGACTTGCAACACGACAACAAAGTATGAAAGTTTGATTGAAATGGTTCAATGACAGCGTATTGACTTACAACACTAAAACAAAGTGTGAAAGTTTGATTGAAATAGTTCAAAAAAAGCCATTTGACCTGCAACACTACACCAAAGTATGAAAGTTTGATTGAAATTGTTCAAAGACAGTGATCAACTGAAGGTGAAACACTGAGTTTTCTTTCATAATGTCACTTAATATATTGTTAAGAATTTGTGCCCAAACCTGTAACACTTTCCTTAATAAAAGGATGTTTCATTTATGTAAGTAATGCATTTTAGCTTTTAGTTTAATACTATTTTATGTTATTCTACAAATGAATGATAATCAGTTCATCTCCGATCTTATCGCGGTGATAATAGGTGTTTCACCTGCTTTTCTTAATTATGTAAGATAGTGCGCGTTAATTTTCATTATTCTTATTTCTCTCTTTAATATAATTGTATACCAATATTAGCATTCTTTTCTAGTCTCTTGTTGTGTAAATATATATTTTATTAGCACAATATAGATACATCATTCGTTTGCTGTAATATTATTGTGTTCTAACTTTAGTCTCTTATAACTCTTACTGTGAGTGGAAATACTGTTTATTGATATGTTATCATGAAATGTATCAATTGTTGTATTTATGAGACTTTAATAAACTACTGACCCGTAATTATACATAACAAAAGCGTGGCTTCATTGGTTTATTTTCCAGACATACGAGGGTTGTTCGGGAAGTTAGCGGAAATATAACGGATAATTAAAAAGAAAATCTAAAATAGTTCACACGCGTAGAAGCAGAAAATAGCATAGGCTTTTATTGGCTTAGAAATAGTTTCATATCTTCTCTATCAAAAAAGTTTAATTAGAAATATACGTCACTAACTTGTGTGTTTACATCGGTTTTGAACCGTGGTGAAATGTGAAAGCCCAGTTGAAGTCACGTGATTCTTCACTCCGATATAATTATATTGTATTATATTTCATTTGATTATGTAAAGCAACTAATTCTGAAATAAAACTCGTGGTAAATAATAATAGTTATATATTATTTTTGTCCACCAGTTCTTTCAGGAATGGTAGTTGTTTTGATGTCGTTTTAGTCACTATTTGACTCCCAATCTTTAACGTATCATTTCAGACATATTCCGCTGGTCTGTAACATAATCATGCTTTTAAAAGATCCAACAAGAGCGTCACGAAGCGAATGCAAACGCCCGCCTGTTCGTTTTCAGTCGAAATTGGACAATAAAGAATAAAAGTGTTTGCACATCGACGACAGAACAAGGCTGTCACAGTGTCTCGATATTTTCTTTTTCGAAAAAAAGGCGAGCTAAAAAAAAGTAAACATTTGACTTTGTTTCATCCTCACATCCACTCAGTATTTATAAATCAAGTAATGTCTTCATGCTTTGCGTTGCCTATGTGTGCGTTGATAGTATTCAAGTATTTTACACCTAGTTCCCACAGTCATATACAATATGTTCTGCTGTGTAAGACAGTTTATGCACTAAATGTGTAAATGTGTAATTGTACATAGGCATGTGAGGTGACGCTGATGTGTGTATAGGTAATTGAATTGGTTTAATAAAACTATCATGCTCTTGTGTTATTATCTTAAGTGTCAGATTTCTTGTTTAACTTGAACCAAATGAGTGTATCTATTTGAGATAAAACAAGAAAGAAAATGGAATTCGGTTGATGATTTGATGATGGAACCGTATAAATAACCAGTACATGCATGTATATGTTTTTTGGCTCAAAAACTAATTTAAACTTTTTTTAAGAAAACATCCATTCCGATAGTCTATCAGAAAAAATCCCCATGTGATGAACAGTTTGAATGATTGAGCTACATCCGTTTTGCACTAACCCTCAACTCTGTGCCAAAAAATGAATGTTTTGAATTTTCACATTTTAGTATTTTTGTCTCTCTTGGAAAGTATCATTTTTGGCGTTTATTGGTCTTTTATTCCGAGCCATCGATATGTATTTGTACTCATTTGAAGAACTCTGGGTGACTGCAAGAGTGTTGAAAGTATCTGAATATAAAGATGGCTCAACAAGTCTTGCGGGCGCCCCAAGATGTTCATGACCCATATTTTAATAGTTACAAAAATTGATTTTTTAAATGAATCCAGAATGTCATTCGTCAGAAAATTATTGTTCTTAATGTATAATAATTATTGTATGGTAATTACTTTTCTGTATCTATGATAATCATTCTTTTTCTGTATCTATGATAATTATTATTTTTTGTATCTATGATAATCATTATTTTCTGTATCTATGATACTCATTATTTTCTGTATCTATAATAATCATTATTTTTCTGTATATATGATAATCGTTATTTTTCTGTAACTATGATACTCGTTATTTATCTGTATCTATAACAATCATTGTTTTTTTTTGTATCCATAATAATCATTGGTTTTCTGTTTCCATGATAATCATTGTTTTTCTGTATCTAATATAAGCATTGTTTTTCTGTATATATGCTAATCGTTATTTTTCTGTAACTATGATACTCATTGTTTTTCTGTATCTATGATACTCATTGTTTTTCTGTATCTATGATACTCATTATTTTTCTGTATCTATGATAATCATTATATTTCTGTATCTACGATAATCGTTATTTTCTGTATCTATGATACTCATTGTTTTTCTGTATCTATGATAATCATTATTTTTCTGTATCTATGATACTCATTATTTTTCTGCATCTATGATAATCATTATATTTCTGTATCTATGATAATCGTCAGTTTCTGTATCTATGATGCTCATTGTTTTTCTGTGTCTATGATAATCATTATTTTTCTTTATCTATAATAATCGTTATTTTTCTGTTTCTATTGTACTCATTATTTTCTGTATCTATGATAATCATTATTTTCTGTATCTATAATAATCGTTATTTTTATGTATCAATGATACTCATTATTTCTGTATCTATGATAATCATTATAATCTGTATCTATGATAATCATTATTTTCTGTATCTGTTATACTCATTGTTTTTCTGTACCTATGATAATCATTATTTTTCTGTATCTATAATAATCGTTATTTTTCTGTAACTATGTTACTCGTTATTTATCTGTAATTATAATAATCATTGTTTTTCTGTATCCATGATAATCATTGGTTTTCTGTTTCCATGATAATCATTGTATTTCTGTATCTAATATAATCATTGGCTTTCTGTATATATGCTAATCTTTATTTTTCTGTAACTATGATAATCGTTATTTTTCTGTAACTATGATAATCATTGTTTTTCCTGTATCTATGATAACATTGTTTTTCCGTATGTATTATAATTATTGTATGCTAAATCTGTTTCTGTATCTATGATAATCATTATTTTTCTGTATCTATGATAATTATTATTTTCTGAATCTATAATAATCATTATTTTCTGAATCTATGATAACAACTGTTTTTTATCTATGATAATCTTTATTTTTCTGTATCCATGATAACTACTGTTCTTGTATCTATGATAATCATTGTTTTTCTTTATCTTTAATAATCGTTATTTTTCTGTAACTGTGATTATCATTGTTTTTCTGTATTTATGATAACCATTTTTTCTGAATATATGTATATTATTGTATGATAATTATTTTTCTGTATGTATGCTAATCATTGCTTTTCTGTATGTATGTGATTATGGGTTATCTTGCTAAATATATGTGAAGTAAAAAAAAAGAATTATTTATACATTTGTGTGTATTAAAATTAAAAATATTTTTTCTTCACAATCATACTCTATCAAATAAACAATCTTTAAAAATATTGTTGTTTTTCATTTCAACAACTTATCTTATCAACAGCTAGGGAATTGGACAAAGCGAAACGTACAAACAGTATTGCATGATATATTTATTCTCTTGTTAATGCTTTGAAAGCCGGGTGACGCTGCACTGATAACTTCAATAATGCAAGTTCATAATGATAGTTCATAATGGAAGCCGGGGTAAAAATCGCTGGGATGACTTTATGTTTAAAGGAGCATTCAGAAAATCACAACCTTTAACACGTTTCATGTGTTAAATCAGCAATTGACATAGCATTGGGACATGGTTCATGACGGCTTTAAGTTGCCTTCTCCCTTATATGATTTTGATATTAATATGGATGAAAGTTCAACAATTAAAAAATACTTAGTGAAGGGGGCTTCATTAATAAAATGACATTTATACAATTCATCTTATATCTTGTAAAAGAAATATTTTTTTAAAATACTGAATTCAGTACAATGAATTAATTTTAAAATAGTTCATCCTCACTGTTCAAGTGACAACACTATAATTATGCTTTTGAAACAGGATTGTTTAAAATTCTAAGGAATTCATTTTTGAAGTATTTAAATGCTCCTTTAAAAAGTACTTGAATTCCACACTTATACAGTTTGCACAGGAAAACTAAGTTTAACAGATAAAAAGTTGTTGGTAGATTCCGTGTATGAATATAATGTTTGTATTCATAGTCTAAAATGAGCTTTAACTGCTTCACTGATCTTTACATTTTATGTTTTAAAGCTGCACCCTCACACATTGAACGTTTTGACAACTTTTTTATTTTTTGTCTTGGAACAAACCAAATTTTGCAAAAATTCATGGAAACAAGTTATAAGACTGCTGGCAGCAAATAAGATCGCAGATTTTTATATTAAATTCAAAAATTGATGTTTTATGCATTTTTCTTAAACCGTAAGTAACGGTCTAAGCCATAAAACATTAATTTTCGAACAGAAATATGAAAATCTACGATGTGATTTTTTGTCAGCAATCTTATATCATTGGTTTGCAGATATTTAGGCAAAAATTTGCTCTTTCCTAAACAGAAAATAAAAAAGTTGTAAAAAAATTTATATCTGTGAGAGTGCAGTTATAAACTTACGAGCAACAATTCACATTTTTGGTTGATACTTTCAGAATTCCTTAGATGTTTAATTGCAATAGATCTATCTGGATATTTTTGTTAACTGAAAGAAGAATTTAAATAAGAAAGACATAAAAATCTTATTTTTTTAAAAAAATGAAATAAATATATATTCAAACTAATACAAAACAACAATAAACAAAGTAACAAATATCTAACAAAATTGATTGAATAAAATTTTACAAATGTCAAAACGAATGCACGTTGTAGCTCATGATATTTAACATAATTTGTACAATAGAAATCATTCACTATGAAAGAGGGCTGTCTCAAACCCAGAAATTGAGTTGTTTCAAATATAAAGCCTCTCTAAACAATGTTTAGGGATGTTACAGATTTAAACAGTTTGTGGGTGTTAAAAATGATATTTAAATATTAACTGTCTCCAAGTTATGATCTAAAATATATTTGAGGGGCGTCTAAAAATGTATAGATATCAAGCTGTTTACAAGACAGATATGTATGTATTTTAAAGTTCAAGAAACAAGTTGTACTAATGATCTGCTTGTGTTTTTCGAATAAGTTTGGGTAGCAATTAAAAAGAGAATTGTGTTGATTTATCTTTTACGGGACTTGCTGAGACAGTACAAACAATAACTACATGAACAATTTTCATGTTTATTGTTATGTGATGAATTGCGATACGACCATATCCGAAGATGTTCCGTTCATCGGATAATAACCGCAAGTGCCCAAAGGCAGTTCATTTAAGGAATGGAAGTTGAGGTGTAAAAATTATATAATATACTTCTAAAGTTAAATTATGTTAAATGTATTGTTGTCATAAGAGTTTCAATTTTACGTTTAAAATTGATTTCCAGTGGTTGATCTTTTCCCGCGTTATTGTGACGTCATTTCATAAAATGTTTTCGGTAACAGTCGGGTCGTTCCATTTACAGAATGTGTAAGAAAGGATTACTGAAAGGTTTCTAAAATGAAATGAAGTATTGTATTTACAATTCTTGAATGAAATAATGAACTATTTGGTGTTAATATTAGTAATAATTTGAGGGTTTGATGTCATTATCGGGAATATGAACGCAATAGGGCTGGTCAAAGTATGCGTGGAGTCCTTCGGCTTATAATCTTTAATGAAGAATTTAAACCCCCACTCTCGTTCAGTTAAAAATGCATATTGGACTTTTTGTAAAATATCAGTTTTTAAAATCATGTTACGGCCCGCGCCCACAATGGATCTCGCCAGTGTTGAGTTGTACATCATGTGCATATTATATTCAAAATAATTGGAGTGTCCTGTTTAGGTATGATTAATGACAATGGAATTCCAAACTTAAGCAGAACGCTACACAGCCATGACCTTAATTCAAATTATAAATAACATTCACATACACGTTCAGAGAGAGATAATGTCATAATTCTTCAGCTGGCAAGAGGCAAGTGGTCGGAAAATCTTTGAGGTTCTTTTTGTAAAAGGTAAGTGAAATAAGGTTTAAAGGCATTAAATAAGGTACTAAAACCTACTAATTGAACTTTTAAATAGTTTCTTTTATTAAAATATAAAAGCAATGTGTGTTTAGTTGAATACTGATCAATGTATTGGTATTCGTTTGCTAAAATGGTTGTCATGGTAGAATTAAGCTATATATGCTCCTTATAGATGTTGCTGAGGAAGAGATGAAATATCTCTTTACTTCTAGAATATATGACATGGGAAAAAATACACTTAAGTTTAATTTATTTATTTACAACGATTGTGGTAGCAGCAAAATTATATTAATCACTCTCGTTCGGTTGGCGAGATTGTGGCATTGTGTTGTGGAGAAACTGGAGTTCCAACTCCAACCAAATTTCTATACGTCCAGGCAGGGAATCTAACCAGAGTCGCCTAAGTGAGATGCGAGTTCGCTTACCACCTTGCTTAACGGACAACCTGAAGTATTACTTTTACATAATTATATGACATCCTAAATCATGCTTGAAAGGTGAGTTTTCACATTATCGGTTTGCTGTTAAAATAAATGGTCAAAACGGATTTTTTTTAAAACGTGTTTTTCTCGAAACCTGTACTTTACTACTTCTTGATTTAAACCTGCTTAATTGCCATCCTTACCTCTGAATCATTTATTAGGCTTCTCAAATATCGACTGAGTTTTTAATGTGGGAAGATAGTTTTGGATTTGACAGACTCGTGTCTGCCTTCATTTGATGAAGTTCACACATGGGACGAATACTAACCTAATATGATTTTTCAGATATATGCTTATATTTCTTTCTACTACAGTTTGGCCACGCCTAGGGATCAAATTCGGAAACACATTATTCCTCGTGTGAGCTATGTAGAATCCCAAGATAAACAAGTTCCTTAGTATGCTAATTTTACCATAGTATGCATGAATGAAAACGTCTTGCGGCTGAATGCCTCAAGAGATTTTATCATATCGGCTTTAAACTCTGCAAGGAATTTTGCTGATGATATAATCGTATAATTAAGATGGGAAATCAAATAAATGTTTATCAATTATCAAGATAATGATGGGACATTGAAAAATCATTATTTTTGGTAAATAATATCATTGATTACTTCATTTGTAATATATACGTCCGAAGGCCTAAAATCATACCATGTCATATACATAACAAAGTTGTATGGGTGATGGGTCTTTGGTTGTTTCAAACTGATCTTTAGGTATAAATAATTTAATAAAATCACAAAAATAATTTATCTTCAACGTACTGCTTTGTTTAAAGGAATATGTTTACAATTTCTTTGTCAAATATTGTATTTGGTTTTGATTAGGATGAACAGCTAAACATAAAGGTATTCGATGAGATATCAAGAAAACAATAGCATGCATACTTGGTATAATACATATTTCTATATTTGCACTCCAGTATTTAATTGCGTACTTAAATTTAGTGAACAAATAACAATAGAATTACCTATTCTTAAGATTGACATTTCAAAAGCCACAATGTATTGGAGATTTTTTTTTATCTCGCAGGATGTTTTTCTACGGCCGTTAAAGTAATTATGATTTGCATTGAGGCTTTATAAAACCTTTGTTTACATTTGCTCTTGCTATTCTCGTCGTAACTGTTATATCTATGCCAACTTTTGGATTTGTAATTAAAATATTCAGCTCCAAATTAAAATGACGCTTGTAGCAGAATATTTCATCGCAGATATTTTATTTTATATCAACAGGTAGGTAGGTAGGTAGGTAGGTAGGTAGGTAGAGATAGGTAGGTAGGTAGGTAGGTAGGTAGGTAGGTAGGTAGGTAGGTGGGTAGGTGGATGGGTGGGTACGTAGGTGTTTGGGTGGGTGGGTTTTGTGTTGGTGGGTTGCTGGATGATTGAGTGATTGGGTTTGGGGTGGAGCTGAGTGGGTTGGTTGGTGGGTGGGTGTGTGGGTGGGTTTTGGGTGGGTGGGTTTGTTGCCTTTAGATTCGCATAATCTGCATATATCTCTCATCAAGTTGTTCACCAACATAACGTCCAGTTTCTTCTGGATGGTTAACAGGGATTTATCTTGGTTGTTAACAAGGATTCATCTGAGTGGTTAACAGGGATTTATTTAGGTGGTTAATAGGGATTTATCTGAGTGGTTAACAGGGATTTATCTGGATGGCTAATAGAAATTTATCTGCGTGGTTAAGAGGGATTTATCTGGGTGGTTAATAGGGATTTATCTGAGTGGTTAACAGGGATTTATCTGGGTGGTAAATATGGATTTATCTGGGTGGTAAACAGGGATTTATCTGAGTGGTTAAGAGGGATTTATCTGGGTGGTTAATAAGGATTTATCTGGCTGGTTAATAGTAATTTATCTGGGTGTTTTATTGGGATTTATCTGGGTGGTTAATATGGATATATCTGGATGGTTAATAGGAATTTTTCTGAGTGGTCAATATGGATTTATCTGGGTGGTTAATATGGATTTATATGTGTGGTTAATAAGGATTTATATGGGTGGTTAATATGGATTTATCTGGGTGGTTAATATGGATTTATATGTGTGGTTAATAGAGATTTATATGGGTGGTTAATAGAGATTTATCTGGGTGGTTAATATGGATTTATCTGATTGGTTAATAGGAATTTATCTGGGTGTTTTATTGGGATTTATCTGGGTGGTTAATATGGATATATCTGGATGGTTAATAGGAATTTTTCTGAGTGGTCAATATGGATTTATCTGGGTGGTTGATATGGATTTATATGTGTGGTTAATAAGGATTTATATGGGTGGTTAATATGGATTTATCTGGGTGGTTAATATGGATTTATATAAGTGGTTAATAGAGATTTATATGGGTGGTTAATAGAGATTTATCTGGGTGGTTAATATGGATTTATCTGATTGGTTAACAAGATTTATCTGGGTGGTTAATATGTATTATATGGGTGGTTAATATGGATTTATCTGGGTGGTTAATATGGATTTATCTTGGTGGTTAGTAGGGATTCATCTGGGTGGTTAATAGGGATTTATCTGGGTGGTTAACAGGGATTTATATGGGTGGTTAATATGGATTCATCTGGGTGGTTAATAGGGATTTATCTGGGTGATTAATAGGGATTTATCTGGGTGGTTAATAGGGATTTATCTTGGTGGTTAGTAGGGATTCATCTGGGTGGTCAATAGGGATTCATCTGGGTGGTTAATAGGGATTTATCTGGGTGGTTAATATGGATTTATATGTGTGGTTAATAGGGATTTATATGTGTGGTTAATAGGTATTTATCTGGTTGGTTAATATGGTTTTATATGTGTCGTTAATAGGGATTTATCTGGGCGGTTAACAGGGATTTATCTGGGTGGTTAATAGGATTTTTCAGAGAAAATAAAGATATTTCCTTATTTCAAACAGTAAAAATATCGTTTTCATTGTTTTGATATTTTCACCCTTTTTCATGTCCAGATGAAACTTTTTTCATTTGACTGACCTTGAATTTTGAATCTTCTCAATCACCAAAATCGATAGGGTTAAAATGTAGGTCAATGGAAATTTAGCACAGTGACTGAAGTTTCATGGTCATTAGTCAAACCGATTTAAATGTTGCGCGGAATAAGTTTTCGTAAGACAGTAGACTGTTGACCGTGACTCTGTTTATGCCAAATTTCATTATAACAAGGCCATGTTTTAAAACCTTGGTTATTGTCTCGTATACCATTTTGCGGAATAGCAAGCATAGACTCAATGTTGAGATTTTGAGGTCGAACAGCGCTCGGCTATATCTTTTTAGAACCAAGAAGGATGTTATCGAGCTAATATTCGAGCAATTTCGGCAGGTTCAGGATAGACGTATACTGCATCATTGCAACTTCTTGACATTTTAAGATATATCAAATTTAATACAACTAGGTTTCATTAAGTCTAGTATGCTGAATTGTTCAATATAGAGTCGTGTGTTGCCAAATTGGACGATGTGTTAGGTTGTCCAAGTGCTTTTCCTTCGTTGATGTATCACAAAGATCTTATCTGACATATATTTGACCTATCTTCTTATTTTGAAGCTACCGAAATTTCATATTGCTCTTTGGTACTGTACAATGGGTCCAAATTGAGAACAACCTTGGGATCACACTAAAAAGAACAATGTTGCACAAGGGAGCCACACAGCCTTCTTGTTATGAGTGTATATGTCAAATGATTTTAGAAAAAAACGTCATAAAGTTTCCGTAAATAACTCTAAATGTAAAAGAGTATTTTATTGTATATTTATGGTTTGAATAAATGAGAACATCTTGTGACTGAATCTCACACGGGCTTTGATCCTTGCTCTTTGTTCCTTTAATCACTGCAAGTGTTTTCCCTGACTATGTTATCGCATCATCTTTTTAAAACGGGAAACTAAGACACAGTTTTATGCATAAGTGAAAATCCTTTTAATGACAGAAGTATTGAAGAAATTAAAGAAGAATAAAGAAGTTAAAACACATTGAAGAATTCATTGGTTTTGGCATTTTATATAATTATTATGATTATTTCATTTGAAATAGTTAAGTCCAAAGCCCCAAAATCGCACATATGTGGCTCATGTATATAATTTAAGTTGATCTTAAAGCAAAAATACTTTGAATACAAATATTTTACGTCGCAAACGGCATTCATTATTTTCCTTAGTTACTTCGTATCTATTTACATTTCTTTTGTCAAAATGTTTTATTGGGTTTTGAACACAATCCCTTGAACCAATTTAAGACTGATTGATGGGTCATAGCTCAACAAAAAGATGTACACTATGATATCAAGAATACAATTGCATGGACGTTATTATGATGAATATTTCGATATTTGCCATGCAGTATTTAAATGGTAACTTAAATTCAATGAGCAAAATACACTTTAATAATATGGTTTAAGATTAAATTTCAAAATGTTATAAGGGCATAATGTAATATACATTGCCATTTGATATTTTTCTAGGTCCGACAAACTTAACGTGATTTACTTTCAGATGTCTAAGACATTCATTTACAATATATCTTAGTATTCTCATAGTATGTCTATGCAAACTTTTGTATTTTTAACTACTACTACTACTACTACTACTACTACTACTACTGCTACTGCTACTGCTGCTGCTGCTGCTGCTGCTGCTGCTACGACGACGACGACGACGACGACAACTACTACTACTCCTTCTACTACTATTACTACTACTACTAAAGATTTTTAGGAACAAAATCTTTCTTTTTGCACAACCTACCTACTACACCAAAGAGTCATAGACAGAATCTACATTCCTACCGAAATTGTTGGTTTTTGGTGTTGTTATTGTTGTTGTTGATGTTATTGCATTTTTTGAAGAAAAAAGCCAACAATGAAAGGTTATAAATATGTTACAACTTTCAATGCTTTTCAATTCTTTAAAATCATACAATGACGTTCACTTCAGCTTACTTTGGCCATTCCGAAATTTTAGCGTTTCCTGTCTTCAAAGTTTATTGACTAATGCAAAAATAAATCTGACGTGACCCGTTACACGATGTCCTAAGATGACCTTAGCATAATGCCGTGAGGCAAGTACTGGGGATCTTATTTTAATTAGATTGTTTTCAATGCGTATCGTTGATTTTATTTAACTTCTTAATCATTATGTGTTTTAGCTCGTGCCACCACGTGCCATAAAACCATTTTAAAGTGCTATAAACATGCAGCGCCAGGTTGAGAATAATCGATCGTTCTGCGAGGAAGTAGACGAAGAAATCATCCATGATCAAACAGTGCTGAACGCTGACCATATTGGAACAAACATTGAACAGCTAAAGCCCGGAGACCACATTGCTTGGGAAAGATCGTATATAATATGGCATCACGCTATAGTCGAAAGTTGTTATAAAGACTTAAAGGTTATAGAGTTCAGTGAAGAAGATGGAGTTTTTAAAGTACATCATAAATGCATCACAAACATAGCAAGTGAAAATGACCGCTTGTTTCGAATTAACTATCCAAAGCCTGTCATCGATGGAAATCCGCCAGATGTCGTTCTGGATAGAGCAAACCAAATGATTAAACAACACGAACGTTACAACCTCTTCAGCAACAACTGCGAGCACCTTGCAACGTATTGCAAGACAGGGAAACGCACTTCATATCAGGTCAAATGGGCTAAGAAAAAGGCTGTCGAAGTTGCATGTGTATCTATGATCTCAGCTACGTGCGAAGGTGTTAAGGCTGTAGCTGAACATGGGATAAGGGCGAGAACCGTATTTGCGGCATCTAAATCAGTCCCAACTAAAGCAGCACCGCAGGTTGGACAAACCCTAGCTAGAAACACATCAGTCTCTAGAGGTGCTGGCAAAATCGCTAGTAAAAGCAGCAGACTTTCAAAAATTGTGGACAAATTTGGAACTGGCCTTCGGATATGCTACGAAGTTTGGTGTGCTGGTAATGATATCTACAAGTACGCTCAGCAAAGGGATAAGGGGTTCATTTCTGGGAGTCACGCTAATCAGTTACTAACAGAGCGGGTAAGTGAAGGCATCATTGGTGGCATAGCATCCCATTATGGAGGCGCACTAGCTCTTAAACATGGTGCGTTACTGGGAGCAAAAATTGGATCGTTAGCGGGTCCCGTAGGAACTGCAGTTGGGGCTGTTGCCGGGTCAGTAGTTGGAGTATTTGTCGGATCTTTTGCCAGTACAAGTGTTGGCAAATGTATTGGTAATGTGGTAGGTCGACTTTTGGGCCGTTGGTGTTGGTGGTAGTTGCTGTGATTGTGTAGAACGAATAAAAGCACCAACTAAAATGATGGTGAACATATTTTTTAATATTCAACAGAAAGTAGAAGCCCTCGTTCTAGTAATGTTCTTTTATTGCAATGACAGTCAATGTAAGACCGTTTGGTACCTGATTGTAGGTACTCACACCCAAAAGGATACAAGCTTAAGACAGAGTTGCAGTTAGGCTAAAAATGGTTTGGTTAGGGTTACATCCATTTCAAAAACATATAGGGTACGTAGGCCCTTTATTTTTTATTAGGCTTTAAGAACGTTATTGGCATCATTGAAGAATGGTTTTAAAGTTCTATTATGTATTAAAACTTTAAAAGTTTTAAGCTGCATGTTTAAGCACACAGTTTGTTTTACTAAACTGACTATGAATACGGTAGGGGCGACGCCCATCTCGTAAGTAGGGTCGGGTGACCCGTATCAAAAGTATTTTAAGGCCTCCGAGATACCTTTAAACAAAAGAAAACCCTTTAATGACAGAAGTACAGTTACCCCTAGGCTTTGGAACAAACTAGACATAATGATAAAACACTTAAGAAAGCATAAAAACGCACTTTTCTAGAGACTTTAATGAGTTGTTTTAGATAAATGAATTTTGTAAAATGAACTAAAAGACATTCAAACCACTGCATGTATGTTAATAAACAGAAACATGGTTTCATTGGTTATTTTCTTGATAATACACGAGGGTTGTTCGCGGGGTTCGCGGTTATTCTGATATTTAAATAAAGATAAAAAAAAAAGGATGACAAATTCCCATTTTCATATTTGCATATAATGAACAACTAGTGTTGAAAATGTTTGTAAAAATCAATGCAAATTACATTGGTGGGAGATAAATGACGTATTTCATCAAACCCTACATCTAGAATTTTGGTATCCATGACAACACATATATGTGTACTTCACTCGTGTCAAAATGATGTAGATTGCATTGAACTTAATTTCTACCAATTTAAAATACTATTTTCTATCTTTGCTATTTTCGTTGAGCTGACAGGACAAACCATCTTTCATTATATGTTTAGTCTTCAAGTATTACCCATTATACTATATTTCATTTCTTTGTGTATTTATTAAAAATGACCACCAGTCATTGTTCCGTAGTGTTTATTGTTGTCAAAATACTAGCTGCTTTGACATATCATTAAAGACAAATGGTGGTGGTCTGTAACATAATTATATAAAAAAAGCCTCTCACGAACACAGCGGAGCGAACACCAACGCTTGTCTGTGTGTTTTCAGTCGATAATTATCATAAATGTGTTAAAAGCCAATGTTTAAATGTTGACATAACGACGATAGCACCAGGTAGGTCACGATGCCTGATTGTATAATTATTTTCTGAATGTAAGATAATTATTATTTTTCAGTTTGTGTGATAATCGTTCTTTCCTGTGCTTATAATAATCATTCATTTTATGAATGCATGATCAATATTGTAAGATAATCATTCATTCTCTGTGTGTACGGTATCATCTGTTTTCTGTATTTATAATAATTATTCTTTTAATGAAACTATGATAATCATTATTTTCTGTATGCATGAAAATCATTATTTTTCTGAATGTATTATTGTATGATAAAAAAAATCAAAAAAAAAATCTATGATTTTCATTATTTTGGTGTATTTTGTGATTTTCTGTTATCTTGTTCGATAAATGAGATGTAAAAACAGACTTATTTTTTCCAGATATGTGTCTATTTTTTTACTGATTTTTTTACAATCATACTGTGTGTAAAATAAATATCTTGGAAAATCTACTTCATGTTCTATACATTCCTTTTAACAACTTATCCTTTAAAAAGACTAAACACCAGATGATGTAAAAGCAAGAAAAAGTAAAAAAACTCACATAAAACCGATATCGTTGTGAACAATGCATTAAATCTTACTTCCTGTTGTACCACATCGCTTATGCAAATGCAACTTTCGCAGTTTTTGCGATTTTTTTTCAAATAGAAATTTACTAGGGTTGTCTACTACTTCAATCCCGGTTAAAAATAGCGACGGTACATGTATTTGTACTAATCACGTGTCTTTCACATGCTAAATATACTATAAACTGGGAAACCATTGCGAGCTATTTATAAACGGTTGAACTCAGATGAGACAGAGGCAAAATATGATTTAAATCATGTCAAATGATATATTTTCGGCCTCTAACTAGCTCGTATAGGCAAGTCTTGTTCTGGGGAAACAATATATTTGTCGATTTTGGGACATTCTCTTGTCTAGCCCTTTTAAACAACTAGGGAATTGGACAAAGCGAAGAGTACAAAGAGTTTGGCATGATATATTTATTCTCTTGTTAATGCTTTGTAAGCCGGGTGACGCTGCACTGAAAACTTCAATATAATGTACGATAGTTCATAATGCAAGCCGGGGTAAAAATCGCTGGGATGTCTTTATGTTTAAAGGAGCATTCAGAAAATCACAACCTTCAATACCGTTTCATGTGTTTGAATCAGCAATTGGCATAGCATTGGGACATGGTTCATGACGATGGGGGCTTCGTTAATTAAATGACATTAATTTTATACAATTCATCTTATAGAAGAAATATTTTTCATAAAACTCATTTCAGTACAATGTATTAATTTTAAAATAGTTCATCCTCACTGTTCAAGTGACAACACTATAATTGTGCTTTTTACAAAAAGAATTGTTTAAAATTCTAAGGAACTCATTTTTGAAATATTTGAATGCTCCTTCAAAAAGTACTGGAAATCCACACTTATACATTCTGCACAGGAAAACTAAGTTTAACAGATATAAAGTTGTTAGTAGATTCCGTGTATGAATATAACGTTTAAATTCAAAGACTAAAAAGTGCTTTAAACTGCTTCACTGATCTTTCCATTTTACATCTTTTAAACTTACGAGCAACAACTCACAACTTTTTAGTTAATACTTTCAGAATGACGTTTAACTGCATTAGATATATCTGGATATTTTTGTTAACTGCAAGAAGACTTAAATTTAAATAAGAAAGACATATACATCTTCGTTTTTAAAAATAATGAAATAAATATATATTCAAACAAATACAAAACAACAATAAACAAAGTTACAAATATCTAACAAAATTGATTGAATAAAATTTTACAAATGTCAAAACGACTGCACGTTGTATCTCATGATATTTAACATAATGTGTACAATAAAAATCATTCACTATGAAAGAGGGCTGTCTCAAAACCAGAAATTCAGGTGTGTTAAATATAGAGCTTTTCTTAACAATGTTTATGGATGTTACAGAAATCTCTAAACAATGTTTAGGGATGTTACAGAAATAATCTCTAAATAATGTTCAGGGATGTTACAGAAATAATCTCTAAACAATGTTCAGGGATGTTACAGAAATAAACAGTTTGTGAGTGTTAAAAATGACATCTAAATATTCACTGTCTCCAGGTTATCATCTAAACTATATTTGAGGGGCGTCTAAAAATTAATAGATCTATCATACTGTTTGCAAGACAGATTTATCTGTATTTTTAAGTCCAAGAAACAAGTTGTACTAATGATCTACTTGTGTATTCTATACACTAGTGTAATTATATCAAAATAACTTGGTTGAAACAAATACATTCTTATAGCAGTATTTCTTAACTTTGGTTTTAAGATATATGTTTATACTTCAAAAATTACACAAGAAAAAGTCTTTAAATAACAAAAACACAACTAAAAACTTAATGTCAAAATACCTGAAATATAAAAAAAACACTACCATTTGCCTCACAGACACAAACTATCCATTATCTTTGCGACAGCCCTCTGATACTCAAAATGTTCTTTAATAATTACTAGTATTAACTTAAGTTCTCTAAATAAGCAGGACTGTTAGTAAAGCAAGCATTATTAAAGTTTGAAATTAATGAGTACATAGTACATAATTGTCAGCGCCAAAACAACTTAAGGTTTCCAAGATAAAAAAAAAATGACAGGACTATCACCGTTTAAAAAGTTTAGCCAGTTTGAATTACCGTTGGAAACATTTATTTTACAAAACCAGCTCATTCACAGCACATTATGGGTTAATGGCATCACATTACTTTACAAAACAAATTCACTCCCATAATATATTTGATTTGTGATTACCAATGCATTCACAGAACATTACTGATTTGAGACATCAAATTTCATTTGCAAAGTCATTCAAATAACAGGGCATAATTCAACATTGTGACATCACATCTTTTAACATTTTTTTTTAATTCAAAGCACATAATTTGGGACATCACATTTCTCTCACAAAACCAATTCATTTACATGATATAATTGATTTGTGAATCATGTATACAGCTGATACAGCTCATAACACATTTCATACTTATTTCACATCATGATCTGAAAATGCTTTGGTATAAACAATGTTAAGATGTCAATAAATGATAGCTACATTTCATACTGTAATATCAGCCGATAACCAGGTATAGCTCACCATGTCCTGGTACCTTTGGCCATTTGCAATTTGTACATTTTGTGTGGAGTATATTGGACGTAAGGGATTTAGTTTCCAGATTTTTCTGAGGCAGAGCGGTACGCATCTCTCTATGAATGAAGGCAGAATGGTGCCCATGCTGGTCTCCACGAAGGCAGAATGGTGCCCATGCTGGTCTCCATGAAGGCAGATGGGTGCCCATGCTGGTCTCCATGAAGGCAGAATGGTGCCCATGCTGGTCTCCATGAAGGCAGAAGGGTGCCCATGCTGGTCTCCATGAAGGCAGAAGGGTGCACATGCTGGTCTCCATGAAGGCAGAATGGTGCCCATGTTGGTCTCCATGAAGGCAGATGGGTGCCCATGCTGGTCTCCATGAAGGCAGAAGGGTGCCCATGCTGGTCTCCATGAAGGCAGAATGGTGCCCATGTTGGTCTTCATGAATGGCAGATGGGTGCCCATGCTGGTCTCCATGAAGGAAGAAGGGTGCCCATGCTGATCTTCATAAAAATACAAGGGTACCTATGCTGATCTCCGTGAAGATAGAAGGCAAGAAGCTCCTTATTAATTATATGAAAGCACATGCTGGTCTCCATGAATGCATAAGGGTGCCCATTCTGGTCACCATGAACGCAGAAGGATGCCTGTGCTGGTCTCCATGAAGCCAGAAGGGTGCTCATGCTGGTCTCCATGAAGACAGGAGGGGTGCCCATGCTGGTCTCTATGAAGGCAGAAGTGTGCACATGCTTGTCTCCATAAAGGCCAAAGGGTGCCCATACTGGTCTCCATGCTGGTTTCTATGATGCTATTAGGGTGCCCATGCTGGTCTCCATGAAGGCATTAGGATGCACGTGCTGATCCCCATGAAGGAAAAAGGGTGCCCATGCTGGTCTCCATGAAGGCAGAAGTGTGCCCACGCTGGTCTCCATGACGGGACAGGAGCGCCCATGCTGGTCTCCATGGGTGCCCATGCTAGTCTCCATTAGGGCAGAAGGGTGTCCATGCTGGTGTCCATGAGGACAGAAGGGTGCCCATACTGGTCTCCATGAAGGCAGCAGGGTTCACAAGCTGGTCTCCATTATGGCAGAAGGGTTCCCATGCTGGTCTCCACATTGGCAGAAGGATGCACATGGCTGGTCTTCATGGAGGCAGAAGGGGTTTCATGCTGGTCTCCATTTTGGCAGAAGGGTTCCCATGCTGGTCTCCATTATGGCAGAAGGGTTCCCATGCTGGTCTCCATGAAGGCAGAAGGGTGCCCATGCTGGTCTCCATGAGGGCAGAAGGGTGCACATGCTGGTCTCCATGAGGGCAGAAGGGAGAAGGGTGCCTATGCTGGTCTCCATGAGGGCAGAAAGCAAAAGGATGCCCAAGCTGGTCTCCATAATGGCAGAAGGCAGAGGGGTGCCCATGCTGGTCTCTATGAAAGCAGAAGGGTGCCCATGCTGGTCTTCATGAGTGCAGAAGGGTGCCCATGATGGTCTCCATGAGGGCAGAAGGGTGCCCATGCTGGTCTCCATGGGGGCAGAAGGGTGCCCATGCTGGTCCACATGAGGGCAGAAGGCAGAATACTCCTTTCTCCCGGAATCCTGAGTACCAAGCAATTCTTAATTTTCAGTTTATACCTCCAACATATCACCAACTCGAATCCCAAGTATTCATAAAATAATGGCCGTTACAGCCTGATAATGGTAACATCTAAGACTCAATCCTTCTTATCATTAAAAAGGTGTGCAATCTGAAATGAAAAAGCCAATAACTATGTTGCCTGAAGGCCTGCTTAAGTTAACATACACCTAATGCCCAACCAAACTTTAACAAACTCAATGATGTAACAATAATATCACAAGACCAACTGCACACAATGTTTACAACAGAAATAAATAGAATATACGGAGAGAGAAAAAATGTGTACATAATATAAACAATAAGTTTAATCAATAATTGCACTGAACAATATACAATGTCAAAACATTTACTAATGACACACATGAAGGTCATTTCTTAAACTTTTGTATTTTTATAAAACAAAATACTTTTGGCATTACATGCAAGTTACATTAATTCGATTTCAATAGTAAAAGTACACAGCCTCATGATTCCTTATGCTGATAGTGGATCTGTATTCATTTAAAGCTTGTGATGTCACCACTTAAATGGTTTTCAGACGAATGTTGACCTTGATTCTGTGGGACTTTTTTCAGTGCTCCTAGCTTCGGTATGAGTAACCTCCCCTGAAATGTTGCCAGAAATCTCTGATGCAATGGTTGTCATGGTTGCAGACTGGTTGCCGTTTTCTTCAGCAAAGGCATCACTGGATTCTATGTCAATAATGTCACAGTCTGATGTATTATTTCCTGATATGGGAGGTAACTCTGCCAATTCAATAAAATTTTCTGTTGTCTCTCTTATAGTCTCGTTGGAGCCACTAGGTGGCACCACAACCTCAGATCTATTTGTAGATATGACATCATCAGCATCAACAGCACTGTCAGCAGGTTCTGACATTTGAGCAGAGGTCTCAATAGTTACATTTGTGTCAATTTCCTTCTGCATATCCATAGTCATTTTTAGCAAATTCTCCGTCATTTCACTCAGAAGCATTTGATTGGCTGAGGCTTGGCCAGAGTCACTAGTCAAATTAATAAGTTTGGTTTCTTCAACAATCACAGGGCTAGCTTCACTTAGAGTGTCCTCATGTTTGTAGTAGTAGTTTTGATTTGGTAAGTCAGCGTATGAGCAACCGTCAATGCTGGAGTCAGTCTCTGGTGTTCGCGTTTGTGTCGGGTCATGGACGAGCTGTGGTCTGTACCCCCATACCTCGCTGGAACTGGACTCTGAGAAGTCTGACTCTGGACTCAAAAGGGTAAACACTTTCTCATCATCACCGGGTGTGTTTGCGGAAAAAAGACGTCCATTTCCTCGCTCAACAACTTTTGGCTTACTCTGTTTGGACAGATTACTAAAATCTTTCTCCGAAAAATGTTTCATTTTGTCACCATCATCTACATGGATGTTCGAAACGGACAGATCTTTAATAGCTCCAAAGCTACCGCCTGATTGCGGAACATCAATGTTAGATTTCTCAATCTTGTCCATATTCAGCATCTTCTGAAGTATTCGACCTTCAACTCTGAAGTCATCCATGAACTGATTTTCATCTTCAAAAGGTACTTTAGCAAGAGTCTCCTCAATTCCTCCACAAGCACCTAATGCTTCAAGGTCATCATCATCAATGGTCAAAACATCAGTCTCATTGGTCGAATCTGTCACATGACCAGTTGAGTCATCAGAATGAGGCTGCCTGGTGGTTGCTAAGGGTGACAATCCAGCATTGCCCTGAGCATTGACCTGGCAACTGGAACAGTCTGCATGGTACAGATCCTCAACGCTTTTATTTGGTACCCGGCTAACGACAGTAGACTGGTTCTCACCAAATCTGCTCACCTGGACTGGTTTGTCGTCATCTGTCAGGTTAGACTGGTCATCAGTATCTACCGACTTCTCTTCAGGTTCTAAATTAGTAAAACAAAACTGCTGTTAATTGTTTATTTTTAAAAAATAACTGCTTAATAAGTGTATCTAATTTGAATTTCTTTTACATTTCAAAAACATTTCATAAAATGAGTACAACAGATTTGATCTTGCAATTATAAATCTGCTTTGAGGGTGCAAAATTTAACTTGAAGGGTAAGCTATGTTTTTTTTAGTAAAACAATAACTTTAAAATAAAAACTATACCAGTTGACATAATTATATACCAGGCAGTAATGAAGAGAGTTCCAGAAGACGTCTTATTTCCATATCCAGGGTCTCGGCTGGTGTATAGACTGGTTCTTGCCTTCCAACTGCTCCCATCTCAGTGGACTGGTTATCTTCTTGTCTATAAATCACAAACTTCATAGTGCAACTTGACGGGAACATCTTAATCTACAGAAACATTGAAGAGCAGAATCATCTCATTCCAAAGTTGCATGTGAAAGCAAATTAGAGTTTAAAGCAAAGCTGCTTCATCAACTACAAAAGCATTGATCCAATATCCAATTTTACACTACTATCATTAGCTGCATAGATACAGATATTCATGCTGTATTGACAGCCACAAATATACGGATTTTTACGCTAACGTATGGATTTTTACGCACGGATTTTTACGCAAACGTATGAATTTTGAAGTAAACGTAATATAGGGACAATTATTACTATACCTGTTGCTTCTTCATTTGCTATAAAAGCTTTAACAAAGGTTAAACCTGCTTTCTTATCAAATAAATACCCTTTTTCATCAGAGAGGACACCCTGTTCCCTCATATACTGTAAACGGGACATCTCGAGCGCTCGTAGAATGTCCATACGCTCATCCAAGTGAACTTCCGACATATCTGCATTATAACAGGGGGGTAAGACTTAGAAATAGTACAGTTTAATACCCAATAAGATACACGATACATTTATCATAAAGCTCCAGTCCTTCCGTTACTATAACCAGATGTTTACTATAGCACGTAGGATGTCCATATGATCATCCAGATAAACTTCTGACAAGTTATGTTCCAAGATTGACTATAATTGAAAATTGATCAGTTGGGCCTGAAATCGACAATTGATTGTATTTGGCCATGATCAATTATTGATATAACTTGTGAGTTTGGAGATGTCCAGTTGTTATTGTTAACAATATGGCTGGAAGCAACAACAACACTAAATAACTTTTAACATACATATAACACAAGCTTTGTAAAGGACTACCAGTTATTGTACAAGAATAAAACAACAATTAAGGTTTTGTCATAAACCGATTGTACAATTGATAATCTGTTACTTGAGTGAAACCGATTATCAATAGTCAAACTTGAACCGATTCTCAACACTACTTCTGACATGGATGTAGTCACACAGGGTTGGATGGGTAATTCAGTAATATCACAGTGTTTTGTAAAGATCTATTAGACATCAATTATAGCAACCTGGAGCAGTATTCTTTATAATAGTTCTCCTTATGTTTAAATGAGCCACTTGCTTTCAAAAACAAGAGGCCCAAAAGGGCCTATGCTCTACTGGCATGGCTTTTGTGGTCATATCAATCCAGAGCATGTATGTATGGGTAAAAGGCAACAGACATATTGTTTATGTTTTGTGTTTGGGTTACCTGAAAACGTAGCACATTCAACATCTGAGCCCAGAAAGTATTGTAAGCAGATTAGTTGCATGAACTATTTTAATACATGTGCAAAGTAAAAGTCATCCGACAAAAAAAAAATGCTCCCAAAACTGTACTCATAGTAAAAATTTCTGTAGTTTTAAAAGTTAAAAAAAGTTGGTCAAAAGGTCAAAGTCAAGGGCATCCTAGGACAACATTGATCAATTTGAACAAACATTCACAATCAATTGTGCTGAGATGCACGAACACACAAAAAGATTTTCAAACCTTTCCAGATTTATGTTTACCAAACCTGTGAACCCTGGGTGAGGCCAGTAATGACACCAGGTGCATAACTTAAACATTCACAACCAATTTTGTTAATATGAATACGCAAACTACAGAACTTAAAGCTAAAAAATGCTTTTGGGCTTTTAACAACAACAAGGCAGAGTAATTCACAAAATCAACTGCAGAAGCAAAAATCAAATTGTCTCTCAAAATCCTAGACTTGCAAATTGTCTCCCTTAACTCTAGACTTGAATTTACATGTACATGTAAACTTGGCTAAAAATAGAATTTGCTCATGCAGACCTGGCTAAAAATAGAAAGCATTTCTTTAAAACTTTCATGGCCCATAATCTAGGCATTCATAGGCGGATCTTGCTGGTTTTCGAAAGGAACCGAGCTCTAATGGATATCTAGATACTGTACAAGTTTCATCGAGATACAATCAAAACTGAAGACTGTATGGTGTTCACAAGCAATTGTTTACAGACGCACGAACGCACGGACGCATGGATGCACATACTACGTACACATTACCATCGCATAAGCTCTTCTGGCCTTTGGCCAGTAGAGCTAAAAATATTGCTCTCAGTAGTCACTCTGTGAAATAATGATCTTTTTTGATAATTTTGATCTTACATCAAAATTAAATCAATATAATTACTTGGTACAGCCTCCTCGTCTTTCCTCTGTTTATGGATGCGGGAACAACGCAGGCTACAGAACTTATGGTAATCTCCTGTTCGAGGATTCTTCGCTTGAGGACGGGAGCAACATTCTCGTACACACATCTCAGGCATAGGATCACTTATTGCGAGGGCTGAAAAATTCATCAAATATTGCTGGAATAATTGCAAAACTTATTTCTTATATGGGTTGATTAGATTACCCCAGCAGAAAAAGAACTTTGTTGAGTTGAATGTGACTAACAGCTTTGCTTTTTTCTGGCATGGTCTTCACTTAACCATTTTTTTTTAATTTCAAATGATTTTATACTAAGTTAAAACAGACAGGCCACTATAAAATTCTCTCAAAAAGTAGAAACCATACTGGCATATTTTTCTTATTTTTTAAAATGGGTATATGTACTCTTTAAATGCAAGCCAATTAAATAATTCAGTATTTGACCTTTGCTGGGTTTTGAAGGAGTTCCATCATCATCCTCGTCAGAGTCGTCACTGGGCCAGTCCAAGATTGCTGCTATATTTGTATGGCGACCCGATGCATCCACGATCCATGGATTTTCTGGGTCAAAGTCCTCAATGGATGCCAAGATAGCCTTTCTGAGGTCCTCCTGAGGATGAAAAATATTTTTTTATTGCCATTCATAAAACCAGTTAAAACAAGTGGCCGTCGTGTTGTTTTTTCAGTTGGAAAAAAGGGCATCACTCAACAGTTAAGAATCTAGAGTTAGGGGCCTTATTGTATATGTGCATATTGTCTTTGGCAATATGTACACCAACTTTCAATTGAATATCTCAAATATTTTTGAGAAATGGCAAAGGGTTTAAGTTTGTGCAGGCCAGTGATGTCGACAATGATGCCAACGATGCTGGCAATACTTTTTTCTTTGAAAAATAGAC
This sequence comes from Mya arenaria, assembly GCF_026914265.1. Lineage (NCBI taxonomy): Eukaryota > Metazoa > Mollusca > Bivalvia > Myida > Myidae > Mya > Mya arenaria. The sequence goes on from NC_069128.1 coordinate 56,110,010, forward strand.
CAGCTGATAACCTTTTTTTATATGTCTTTTCTTTTTTTCTTGATTTGTGCTCAGGGTGGAAGGATGCTTAATTTCGAAAGTCTATTTTAAATATTTAAAATTATTATCTAGGGAGACAGATTATAATACTAGTCTTTGACCAAAGGGAGCCTACCCCAGCCCTGGAACTTGACACTTCCACAACCAAAGGGTGCCCCAGGAAAAACCCCAAATAAGTATGGCTATTCCATATCTAATATATTATTATTCAACTGGAAATCATGAATAATATATTTTGATAATAATGCAGATAGATAAATCTATATAGTTTGCTGTCTGCATGATTGCCCAATAGTGTACTGTCTGCAAATCATATATTAACTTATTATCAGCCTACTTTATATGTAAAATAGTTTGAATCAATGGTAGGGATATAGCTTGGCAACTATAAACAAATGGAAACTACATTGGACTTGCCAATAATGAACACAGGGCAACTACACTAAACTTGCCAATAATGTACACTGGACTTGCCAATAATGAACGCAGGGCAACTACACTGGACTTGCCAATAATAAACGCAGGGCAACTACACTAGACTTGCCAATAATGAACACAGGGGAACTGCACTAGACTTGCCAATAATAAACACAGGGCAACTACACTGGACTTGCCAATAATGAACACAGGGCAACTACACTGGACTTGCCAATAATGAACACAGGGCAACTACACTGGACTTGCCAATAATGAACACAGGGAAACTACACTGGACTTGCCAATAATGAACACAGGGCAACTACACTAGACTTGCCAATAATGAACACAGGGCAACTACACTGGACTTGCTTAATGAACGCAGTGCAACTACACTGGCCTTGCCAAAAGTACACACAGGGCAACCACACTAGACTTGCCAAGAATGAACACAGGGCAACTACACTGGACTTGCCAATAATGAACACAGGGAAAACTACAGGGAAGAATTACACTAGACTTGCCAAAAATACACAAAGCAACTACACCGACTTGCCAAAAATGAACTCATGGGAACTACACTTGATTTGTCAATAATGAACACAGAGCAACTTCACGAGACTTGCCAATAATGAACACAGGGCAACTACACGAGACTTGCCAATAATGAACACAGGGCAACTACACTAGACTTGCCAATAATGAACACAGGGAAACTACACTAATCTTGCCAATAATGAACACAAGGAAACTACACTAATCTTGCCAATAATGAACACAGGGAAACAACACTGGACTTGCCAATAATGAACACAGGGCAAATACACTGGACTTGCCAATAATAAACACAAGGCAACTACACTGGACTTGCCAAAAATGAAAACAGGGCAACCACACTAGACTTGCTAATAATGAACACAGGGCAACCACACTAGACTTGCCAATAATGAATGCAGGGCAACTACACTGGACTTGCCAAAAGTACACACAGGGTAACTACACTGGACTTGCCAATAATGAACACAGGGCAACTACACTGGACTTGCCAATAATGAACACAGGGCAACTACACTGGACTAGCCAATAATGAACACAGGGCAACTACACTGGACTTGCCAATAATGAACACAGGGTAACTACACTGGACTTGCCAATAATGAACACAGGGCAACTACACTGGACTTGCCAATAATGAACACAGGGCAACTACACTGGACTTGCCAATAATGAACACAGGGCAACCACACTAGACTTGCTAATAATGAACACAGGGCAACCACACTAGACTTGCCAATAATGAATGCAGGGCAACTACACTGGACTTGCCAAAAGTACACACAGGGTAACAACACTGGACTTGCCAATAATGAACACAGGGCAACTACACTGGACTTGCCAATAATGAACACAGGGCAACTACACTGGACTAGCCAATAATGAACACAGGGCAACTACACTGGACTTGCCAATAATGAACACAGGGCAACTACACCGGACTTGCCAATAATGAACACAGGGCAACTACACTGGACTTGCTAATAATGAACACAGGGCAACTACACTAGACTTGCCAATAATAAACACACAGGGCAACTACACTGGACTTGCCTAATGAACACAGGGCAACTACACTGGCCTTGCCACAAGTACACACAGGGCAACCACACTAGACTTACCAATAATGAACACAGGGCAACTACACTGGACTTGCCAATGATGAACACAGGGCAACTACACTGGACTTGCCAATAATGAACACAGGGCAACTACACTGGACTTGCCACCAGACTATCTACTCACATCTTCTGTGTCCATGCTATATTTCCGCCGCTTCTTTCTCAGACCTGGAGGGGTCTCAGGGGGTACTAGGCCCTTAGATATGGCTGTTAAGAACTCCTGTCTCTTCCTGCAAAATTGGAATTTTTCAATTTAAAGTAATTTCATTCTTTATAGGTTTTATGAACACTGTATCTCATTGAGGATAATAGCATAAGTTTTAACATGTGAAAAGGTAATGATTACTGCGGTGAAAAATGAATATAGAAATAAAATGAGCAAAAAAGGTTCTTGCTCAAAAAACAAGTATGATCAAGACTCTCAAAGGTTTTGTCACAATCAAGCTCAACAATATAAGTATAATCTGTGAACTAATCTTGCTAATGGCAAAGCTTGATTATCTTCAAAATGGTTAACAATTACAATAAAAACACATGTATGGAGTCACATTACCTATGACAGAGCTGGGCTTGCTCGATTATCTTTTTGCGTGGTGTACGCAGGTATAACCGGTTTACCATCTGTGACAGGATCTCTGTACACTCCTCAAGCTCAGTCTGTAAGTGAAATACAATGTTTATGGTCATCAACAGATCAAAAATCATGAATAGAAACACGAGTAATCAGGATGCAGACGTCTAATCACACATTGGTGATTGTCGGATAAGTTGAGTGGTAAACTAACTGTATTTGATTTCCCGGCTAGGTTTATTTAAGCTTAGTTTGTGGTCATCAAGCTGGACAAGTTGGTTTTCTTCAGGTACTCAAGTTTCCCCCTTAACACAAGACCACACTCATAAGTTAACATTACTTTCTTCATATTCACTGTAAAATGCATATAGCTTAAAATTATAGGATATAAGTCAATCCTTTTCTCCTCTGCTTCCCTCTGCTGAAATTCCCTGTTAGTGTTTTCAAAGCCAATTCAAAATAATTTTTGTTAGTTCACAGGCTTACTTTGATGCCAAAACTAAAAAAGATGCCCTTGCTTATGATTTTAGGTTAGAAATTCTTATAAAAAGCTCTGAATCCTGATTTTAGGAGTAATCCTGCATTTTAAGACTTTTTAGTTCAAAACCACTCGAAAACCTAAGTTCTTGTTTGGAAAGCCATTCATATAATTTACACCTTCCAGTTTGTACAAATACTTAAAAACCTTTTTTTGCTTTTTTCATCGCATTTATTAAATTTTATCACTGACCTGCATAAATTCGAACACGATCTTTCTGTAGGGTGGTCCGTCCAGGTAATAACCATACACATACGAGTACTTGAGGACCCTTCTAGCTTTCAACAGCTTGTGAACAGCCTCTTCCACAAACCTGGTCTCGTCTTTCGCTGTTGCTGTGGTGTAGAAGAAAAACATGATTATCCAGTATTAGGTATGTGCCAACGATGCCAAGCTGCTTATCAAGTCAACAATTAATATGTAAGCCTTAATCATTGACTGTTTATACCTGAACCACTGACTGCCTCAAACTTAAACCATTGACTGCCCCATTCCTAAATCATTGACTGCCTCATACCTAAATCAATGACTGCCCCAATCCTAAATCATTGACTGCCTCATACCTAAATCATTGACTGCCAAAATACTAAATCATTGACTGCCTCAAACATAAATCATTGACTGCCACAATCCTAAATCATCGACTACCTTATACCTAAATCATTGACTCCTAAAATCCTAAATCATCAACTGCCTCATACCTAAATCACCGACTTCCCCATACCTAAATTGTTGACTGCCACAATCGTAAATCATTGACTGCCTCATACCTAAATCATCGACTGCCACAATCCTTAATCATTTACTGCCTCATGCCTAAATCATTGACTGCCTCATACCTAAATCATTGACTGCCTCATACCTAAATCACTGACTGCCTCATACCTAAATCATTGACTGCCTCAGCCAGTTTGAGCATTTTTTCCTTGGCAGTTTTCAGCAGTGGTTCCTCGAGCTTGTAGCTGTTCTCATGGTTCTTGTACCTTGTGTAGTAGTGTACAAACTTGTTCAGCTCCTGCATCTTTGTGTTCTTCGTTTCTGCCTGTAAGGTACATGTATAACACACTGATTTGCCTGTTCTTCTTCGAGGGATTTGACCCACCAATAAGCTAGCTCTATTTATCCATTTATAGAATATGACATCCGTGGACATTTTTAATAAATGTTGCATTATAAAAATTGCCATCAAAGGAGCAGAGAAATTATTTACTTATTCTAACCTTTACAAATTTAAAAATGCATGATTGTTCATGACTAGCGTTTTACCAGGGAAAATTGACAAAAAAAACAATAACAAAATAAGAAAGGTTACAATTTTTCATACAATCTTAACTTGAAGCTCATTATACTTTTTTAATTTTGATATAAACTTTTAGAGTGTTTAACAAGATAATCTTTAAGATAATTATGATGATCTACTTATTATTTTGTTAAAGCTTAAGTAAATTGACTAATAAATGAAAAAATATTCCAAGTGTATTCACTGTTAAACTAAACAACCCACATTTGGCCTTAAAATAATACCCTACCTACGAAATAGACGCCATTCCTACCATTTTTATAGTCAGATGGTATTTTTTTATTTATTTAAAAAAAAGATGTGTTTTTTTTGTGTGTGTGTTTTAATGATTTTATGTAGTTTAAAACCTTTAAAGCTTTATACAGATTATCACTTTAACATCATTCTCAATGATGACTATTACCTTCTTATATTAAACCTAATAAAAAAATAAAAATAAAAAAAGCCTACCTACCCTACCTGTTTTTGAAAAGGATGTAACCCTAACCAAACCATTGTTTTACCTAATTGTATACATTAAATCAATCCAACTTACATCTGTTATGGACAATTTGGTGACTTCTTCCACTTGCTTTGAGACTTCGTATCTGTTACACTTGAAGTATCCACCAGTAGAGGAGTTGTGACGCTTCCATTGGTCTAAACACACCCAGCAAAAGTCGTGTTTACACTGAAATATGGGAAGAAATAGGTCAGATTAAATCCTTTCAACTAGAGCATGCAAATGTCAACTATGTCTGTTTTGTTTTTTGTCAAACAAGGGACATAACTACAACCATTAAAGCCTGAGTTATAGGCCTTACTTTGAATGTGCATAGTGGTTTTGGTAATATGTTTACAAAGTTGAATATCATGAATGCAAAAATACCAAACCCTAGAGCATTTCATGTGGAAACATAACTCAATCTTCTGTATAGAATATTTAAAGCCTGGACAGGACTTTACAAACATAATTTTATTGTTCATATAAAGTCTATTCCATAAAATATTGGTAAACAATTTAAGCAATACAATACCTTGCTACCTCTACATTACATAGGGTAACAGCCCTCAGTTGACAGCTGTTGACTGCTATTGCTCTTGCCTGTACTGAAGGCGTGTATTGGCTGACTTACCTTTGTACATTTCATAGGGTAACTCAGTTGACTGCTATTTCTCTCTCCTGTGCTTTAAGAAGGCAAGTATGGGCTGACTTACCTTGGAACATTTCATATGGTTACATCCCTCATTCTTCTGTATGGGAGATTTACAGTTAGGGCAGGATTTAGAGTTGGTGACAAGCCACAGACAGTTGGCAGCTGTTTCTGTCTCCTGCTCTGTGCCATTTACTGAAATAAAGGGAAAGAAATGCAAATATGAAATAAGGAGTAGAAACATACATATGAAATTAGAATAACGCCAAACACCGGGGGGCACCCTAAAAGGGAAATCCAAAAAGTTTCCCATAACTCAAAAATTTTCCCCAAAACTCCCAAATTTGCTCCATGCAGACAGTTTTTAATCAACCGTACGATCGACCAATAAAAGGACTATAATTTATCTATAATTTATCTACCTTAAGATTAAAATAAAAACTGCCATCTTTTTTGTTTACCATCATTAACTTTCATAATAATAATATGATATTATGCATACATTCATAAAATTAAACATGAAATTGAAGGTGTTTTTGTTTTTTTTAATTTTGACTATTTAAGTTTTTTTTCTCCCAGAATAGCTGGAAAAAACCCTAAAAGTTTATTTACAGCAGGGGCCATGATTACGAACAGTCTCAAGTCCAAGTCTAGACTCAGACTAAAACAACATTTTATTAAATATCAAACTATCATCTTTATTCCATTTAAAAAATTAATGTGAATATTTGTACAATTTTCGTATAGATATCAAATTCATCAAAACTCAGCAAGAAAGATATTTACAATAAAATTAAGTTTTGCAGTTGCCACTTGAGTCTGAACTCAGACTTGAGACTGTTTGTGGTCTCAGGGGAGTTAATAAGGTTAAACATGACATTTAAAAGATAACAGACAAATCTCATCATTAACTAATGAAACTCCCAATGCAATCAAATGGACAGTATATCAATAACCTACATTTTTCTGGTTTGATCTCCGAGATTTCTCCATGCCATTTCTGCAAGTTATCACAGCTACACGGCTCATGGGCTTCCCCCGAACACTCCCTGAAACAAACAACATCCCATGTTTTATCTATATCATAGATACCCCCGAACACTCCCTGAAATAAACAACCTCCCATGTTTTATCTATATCATAGATACCCCGAACACTCCCTGAAACAAACAACATCCCATGTTTTATCTATATCATAGATACCCCCAAACACTCCCTGAAACAAACAACATCCCATGTTTTATCTATATCATAGATACCCCGAACACTCCCTGAAACAAACAACATCCCATGTTTTATCTATATCATAGATACCCCCAAACACTCCCTGAAACAAACAACATCCCATGTTTTATCTATATCATAGATACCCCGAACACTCCCTGAAACAAACAACATCCCATGTTTTATCTATATCATAGATACCCCCGAACACTCCCTGAAACAAACAACCTCCCATGTTTTATCTATATCATAGATACCCCCGAACACTCCCTGAAATAAACAACCTCCCATGTTTTATCTATATCATAGATACCCCCAAACACTCCCTGAAACAAACAACATCCCATGTTTTATCTATATCATAGATACCCCCGAACACTCCCTGAAACAAACAACCTCCCATGTTTTATCTATATCATAGATACCCCCGAACACTCCCTGAAACAAACAACATCCCATGTTTTATCTATATCATAGATACCCCGAACACTCCCTGAAACAAACAACATCCCATGTTTTATCTATGATATTCTCAATTTGCAAGGTCCAAGATTAATATGTAGTTGATATACTTCTGATATTCTATAAGAGGCCCAGCAAGAATTCAGGGTCTCACTAATGTCCCCCATATAACCCTAGCAGAGTGAGGTAAATATCATCTTTGTAAGTAGCCAGTATTTATACAGGGGAAACTCAATGAAAGGAAACAGATAACATTAATTACCCACTTCTACAAACAGAAGTAGTCATCACTCCCACAATCAACCGCCAGTAATGATTCATCAGATAACGTGATCTTTCCCACAGTTGACCGCCTGTGATGTGTCAACAGGTATTGATGGGTCTGCACTTAATTTAATCATCCAAAATTTCCTTACCAACAAAAGTGGTGACCGCTCCCACAGTCGACCGCCCGTGAGTTGTCAGCAGGTATCTGTGAGTGTCGGGGCGAGGTCACACTCTGGGCTCCTTCTACAACCTCTGGAAACCTCACCGCCCGTCCGCAACCCGGAAACGGACACCACTTTATGTTGGGGTTGCTGTCCACAAATGCCTGCAAATACAGTAAGACATGAGTTATATTGACTCACTTTTGACTAAGTCTCATAAAAAACCAAATCTTCATTTTGTTCTAAAAATGCTGTTATAGGAGAAAAGATGCTAAGAATTGTTTTTAATATCAGTTTTTCAATCAATAGACAAAGTTTGTTAAATAACAGGGTTTCCGCAAGGCCTTTATGGCTTGTCGGGCCCGACATGCCTTCCGCTGGCAAGGCTAATTACCGACACACGTTAATTATGCCGACATGCTTTAATCCGCGCAGCGACAAGCCTTATGAAAACAATCATCAGTTTTGACAGTACACAATTTCGCTGCGATTGCAACGGTTGCAACGGTTGACTGACAGCCAGAAGCATTTGTATCAGCCATTCAGGATCGACGACAGCATGAAGACGTGTCGGTGAGGATCGACGGTGCAATTAACCAAACTCCTATTCTTTATCAAAATGAGAATGTGTGAAAAACACCACTGTCGTAATTGCGACCTTCATCTCTATAATCACCTATGAATGCATTTAGTAAACAATAAGTGTTAATTGACTTTGGCAACATAAATTATGTGTCGTTTTATTTTGTTTATTGATCCCGAATCCGTTTATTTAGCCGACACGGCTTTATAATTATTAGCTGTTGCAGCTTTAAAGCCACCCATGAGCAGTCGCTTTACTCCGGGCTCCAGCATGCAGAAAGCGTGTTTTACACATTTTGCTGTGACGTTAACGGTGTCAATATAAATAATACCCGCATTAAACGAAACACGAGTCGATCAATACCGTCGATATTGTATTGTCGGAATACTTAAGAACCAATAATAAATGAAGAGTAACAATTAAACCTTTTCGCAAATATTTTTAATGTTAATCGGACTTTAGTTGGTTATTCTAAATCATAGGAACATAACTGTAAACGTGTTTAAAATGCAGGAAATTGCACCATTTTGATTACGAAAATAAAAAAAAAATCAATGTCAGGAGGGGACACCCCTCCCAAACACTCCCCTCCCGACATGCCTTAAGAATCCCTGGCGGAAACCCTGAAATAATGTTTTATTATAGATATTTGAAAAAATTAAGATTTCAAATTTTTTCTGAGCTCGATTCTCAAACTCAGACTCAAGGCATTAGGGAATATGGACCCTTGTGAGGGAATATGGACCCTTGTGAGGGAATATGGACCCTTGTGATTTACTGAAAATTACTACATGAGTATACAGTATTTTTCCCCAACAATTTGGGGATGGAGTAAAATCAAGTAAATGGAAGTTTTTTGCCTAATTGAAAAAAGGTACATAAATGTGTAACACTTCATATATATTGAGCAATTGGGACCTGAACATGGGTAAAATAAGAAATTTGATGACCAATAAAAACATAGTCCAATGGCAATAACCTTTTTTTAATCATCTTACTTTTTCAAAATTTAAAATCGGACCACCTTAATTAATCATCAGAACAACACTAGGAGTTACTGAACCCATTGATAATTGATTATGGGTAAATTGATTTATTTCTGAGATATAATATCACGTGCGATAAAGTCTTGGACAATTAACAAAACAAAGCCTCCCTTACCTTAATGTCAAACTGCAGGTATCTCCTGGCCATATCCCGAGACACAACATTCTCAATAAACTCCACAGGGACCAGGATGTTACAGCCGTACCCTGGACAGGTTATGTCATGTACACCACCTTCCTTTATCTTTACATTCAAGTACCTGAGGACAGTGAAAATGTGATAATACAAGACAGGGAAGATAGTAACTGGACATTCTCAATAAACTCCACAGGGACCAGGATGTTACAGCTGTACCCTGGACAGGTTATGTCATGTACACCACCCTCCTTTATCTTTACATTCAGGTACCTGTGGACAGTAAGGATGTGACAATAAAAGGCAGGAATGAAATTTACAAGGCAGTCACAATTAACTCCACAAGGGCTAGGAAGTTACAGCCGTACCCCAGGCATGTAAATGGTGTACCCTGCCTTTATTTGGGAAATGAAGATGTGACAATAAAAGGCAGGAATGACAATAACATGGTATTCGCAATAAACTTCACAGGGGCTAGGATATCCCAGCCGTTCCCCAGGCATGTTATGTCATGTACATCGCCCTCCTTGAACTTCAGATTCAAGTACCTGTGTGACAGTGGAGATGGAATGAAAGTAATGTGGTATAATTTGCAATAAACTCCACAGGCGCTAGGATTTTCCTGCCTTACCCTAAGCATGACATCTCTTCTTTTATATGACATTGCATTTCCAGATGCAGTGGGTGGAGGGGAGAATAATATGATGATAATTCTAAAATAACCAGTTGTACATTCACATTGAACTCAGGAAATTACCACCTGTCTCGTAAACCCTCCTTCATGTTCAGTTCAAGTACCTTTTGACAGATGTACAGCCAATTGTATAAAACTGGTTAAGTCTTCGGTTTGGTTAACGTCGGCCAAAATATCCATTGATTGGTTAATATTTATCCAAAAATTTACCTTAACCCATCAAATACCGGGTAATTTAAATGTGCTAAAACCAGCCTAAAGATAACCTGTAGACAACTTTTATTTCTATTTAATTTCATTAAAATAAACATGACGCTGGATATAATTCAACCATTCAATTGATCAATGAATGGATTAGAATATACACATGACTGTAATCCAATGGATCATGCTGGCCACTTCCGACATACAACCTGTGTCATGTAAATAGGACAATAAAAAGAAAGTTTGAAGCTGTAGACACATATAGATGTTAATAATAGTACACTTACCCTTCCCAGCAGTGCTTACAGAACTGGTGACAGATCATATGGACAGGCTCCTGGTTTTGCTGGAATGTCTGGGTACAGATGTCGCACTGAAATTGCATCAAATGTTCATTACAGACTTGGCAGTACAAGGGGACATGGCCTCACAGTACAAGGGGAAACACTCTCACAGTACAAGGAGAAACACCCTCACAGTACAAGGAGAAACACCCTCACAGTACAAAGGAATACCATGTAACCTTGACAGTTTAAGGGGACATACCCACAGTTTTCAAGCAGCAAAATACGCCCCCACCCCACAGTACAATGGAACATAACCCCAAGCAGTCTTATTTTGGAGTAACATGAGGCAATGTCTTTATTTTTGCCACTCACACCCCTCAATAAGTCCAGGGGTGTAGAAATGGGGAGGAAGCTGGTAAAATAAACCAATTACTTTATCATTTTTACCCGACAATTTTCCCCGCATTAACAAAAAATAAAATCTGTTATTTTTTTGTCATGTTTTTATGTTTACATCCGTTTAAAACCCTGATTGTTGGTATTGTTTATTTTGGTTTCCCCGCGTTCCGACTTCAATATAGCATTAGCTCGAAACGAGACGACATTAGTTGCATCCCCCTCTGGGATGTTTTCAAGTACAAGGTCTGGGTTTCCTAGCGTTCCGAATACAATAACATTAGCTCAATACATGACCTTATTAGTCGCATCCCCCTCTGGGGATGTTTTGAAGTTAATGATTTGCGAAGCAATAGTGGGTGAAAAAAGAATATATTTTTTCCAGACACCAAAAAGCGTAGTAAGTTTGCAACATGAGCATGTCTGGCTCTGTTAGTCCTATTACTATTTACACAATACCCGGGTGTAAACAAAATGAAACAAGCCTGCGGTGATGTCATTGCTAAAAATAATCCATTATTTTGATGAATTTAAATTTTGTACGCTTAAACGTCACAAAGTGTCCAGATATTTCTTTTGGTTGTTAAATCGGAATAAGTTAGTGGCTGAAAGTATATGATTGGTAGAAAAGAAATTACATATACTATTAGGAGGGAATTGCTAGCAAATGGCAAGGCATGTGGTCTGGAATGTTATAATATTATTCTGAATCTGAATTTGACAGTAATTTGGTTTATTAGTAAGCCCTCACTGCTGGGTAGGGGGAGGGGGGGGGGGTAGTACTCAGATTCAGTAACATATTCAAGTACAATTATGATAAGGTTCCCTGTTACAAAATAAACATGCACCAGAAGACTAGAAATTTTGGTTAAAAAAGGCTTAAATTCATCCCACAAGGTGCGTTGTCCCCTTGACCCTAACTGGGGGGAGACACCCAGACCCTCCCCCCCCCGCCTATTTTTGGGATATTCCCTGCTACTTAAATTAATTTCTACACCCCTGAAGTCTTAATGGGTGTTTTTTGAATCAAGGGAATACTATTATTTTTACCATGCATACAGTGTTTGAGGACCAGTATTGGTTTTTACTGAGAAAATATGACTGTGTTTAGCTTCATCAACAGCAAAAAACTGATGTCATCTCAGGCACAAAAGACAGGGTCTTCAACAGGCCTTTATGGCTTGTCTGGCCCGACATGCCTTCCGCTGGCAAGACTAATTACCGACACGCGTTAATTATGCCGACTGCGATTGCAACGGTTGACTGACAGCCAGAAGGCGTGTTGGGACTATTACAGCATTTGTAACAGTGTAATGATTGCCACAGTACTTCAGGGGCAGTAACTCACCTCAGCCAGTGAACTATGGGCCTGGGGAATTGTTGGTGAGCTTAATGACTCAGCAACTATTGGAGTTTCACTGAAGAGATTAGCAGGGGCAGTAACTCCGCTCTTCTCACAACAGGCCACTGGGTTGGACATCCAGGCATCAAGCAGCATTTCTCGTGACCATTCTGAAAGATACATGTACATACTGGTCATGTGTATATTATTGTTAGTCTTACTCTTTACTTTTAAAGAAGCACTCTTACTCCCAAATAAGTTTTACCACAACTAATAGAATTGTTTTAATATACCAAAAAGAATGAATAAATGTTGAAATCAATGGTTTTTATGAAGAATACAGAGTCAAATATGAAAGAAAGGTTCAGAAAACACGGTATTTCTACCTTTTTAGACAAAAGTAGATCGCATAAAATCTTTTAGCACTCACAAATCATTTCATATTTTTGCGTATTTAGCTATTAAATAAATAGTTACAATCTTGTTATGAGTAATTAATATTTTCCATAAATGCATTATTCAGGAAGTATATAAAGGTCTATCACTTAAAATGTATGTTTGTTTTACATGTGTATTTATTGATTTTTAATAAGAGCGTAACTTTAAAATAAACGAACAAAAACTTGTGTAAAATAAGACATTAAAGCACGAGACAGAAAAACAAAGTATCACAATGACATGGCATAATTCATGAATTATTTGGGCTTAAACAAGTCAGCCCAATTGTGAAGAAAGATGTAAGCTTAAATAAATCACCAGCAATTTTAGCAATTTTATTTTACTCATCAAAATTAAGATTTCTTCCATGAGATTGTCATAATGACCCCTCCTTCACATCTGTCATGCTTTTATCTTTTGGTTAAACAATATGCGTCTTTGGTCAAACAATAGGCAACAAAATCATACAACATACAATGGTTCCTAAGCACCTGGTTCCTAAGCACCTGGTTCCTAAGCACCTGGTTCCTAAGCACCTGGTTCCTAAGCACCTTGTTCCTAAGCACCTGGTTCCTAAGCAACGCCTCAGCAGTGCACAGTGGTACACCTAGCAAACCAATCTTACAACATACCATGGTTCCTGAGCAGTGCCTCGGTAGTACAGAGTGGTAAACCAAACAAGCCAATCTTACAACATAACATTACAACATAACATGGTTACTGAGCAGTGCCTCGGCAGTACAGTGGTTAACCAAGCAAGCCAATCTTACAACATACCATGGTTCCTAAGCAGTGCCTCGACAGTGAACAGTGGTATACTGAGCAAGCCAATCTTACAACATAACATTACAACATAACATCATTCCTGAGCAGTGCCTCGGCAGGACAGTGGTTAACCAAGCAAGCCAATCTTACAACATACCATGGTTCCTAAGCAGCGCCTCGGCAGTGAACAGTGGTATACTGAGCAAGCCAATCTTACAACATACCATGGTTCCTGAGCAGTGCCTGGACAGTGAACAGTGGTAAACCAAGAAAGCCAATCTTACAACATACCATGGTTCCTGAGCAATGCCTCGGCTGTGAACAGTGGTTAACCAAGCAAGTCAATCTTACAACATACCATGGTTCCTGAGCAATGCCTCGGCTGTAAACAGTGGTTAACCAAGCAAGCCATTCTTACAACATACCATGGTTCCTAAGCAGCGCCTCGGCAGTGAACAGTGGTATACTGAGCAAGCCAATCTTACAACATACCATGGTTCCTGAGCAGTGCCTGGACAGTGAACAGTGGTAAACCAAGAAAGCCAATCTTACAACATACCATGGTTCCTGAGCAATGCCTCGGCTGTGAACAGTGTTAACTAAGCAAGCCAATCTTACAACATACCATGGTTCCTGAGCAATGCCTCGGCTGTGAACAGTGGTTAACCAAGCAAGCCAATCTTACAACATACCATGGTTCCTGAGCAATGCCTCGGCTGTAAACAGTGGTTAACCAAGCAAGCCAATCTTACAACATACCATGGTTCCTAAGTAGTGTCTCGACAGTGAACAGTGGTAAACCAAGCAAGCCAATCTTACAACATACCATGGTTCCTAAGCAGTGCCTCAGTGGTAAACCAAGCAAGTCAATCGTTCAACATACCATGGTTCCTGAGCAGCGCCTCGGCAGTGAACAGTGGTATACTGAGCATGTCGGCAGTCTCTACCAGTAACTGATCCTTAGCTTCTTGAAGATCTTGGGCCCTAAGTCCGCTGTATTCTTCAGAATCTATCTCAGGGGCTGCTTCATCTATCTCTCCACCAGTGTCATCATTCTGCAAAATAAAGTCCAAATTAAGCTGAGAGGGATACTTTATTATCACACACATATACATGTCATAAGGTGAATTTTTAAAGGTCAGGGAGCTGTTTCAAGAAAGGATTTTAGAAGTAAACCTTACGTTGATTAAGCATGTTCACCATAAGTGTTCTCACGATCTTTTTTATTGAAACACAGCTAACACCAAAAATGAGGTTATGCCTGGAAAATTTGCAAACGTAAGTCTTGAGCCCTTGACCTTGAAACAGCCCCCATGGGTCCATGATTTATTGCATGCCCCTTAAAACATATGAAGGATGCTTCCTCTTTTGCTTTACCAGTGTCATCAGTCCTTTGAAGGGAGATCTAAGATTATGTAGTAATATGATGACTATGAAATGGTACAGAGGGCACAGTTATCAATCCATATCAATACTTTATTCCTACGAAATTGAGGGTCTGCTTCAGTCATTTCTAAACCAGAGTGACTCGCTAGTGCACCACCAACACCAAAACATAGGTAAAAATATCATTCTATCTCTATTTCCATGATTTCCATGAGCATTTACTTATAAAGTTTGTTTCAATTTCCTTCACAACGCAATACTTAAGAATATTTTAATGATAAAAAGGTCTCTATACAAACTACTCACAGAAAAGACCATCTTGGACTCTAAATAGAGGGCAATGTCGTTAAAGCCGGCCCCCTCAGCACTGTCACAAGGTGTGTGATTATCCTGGTTTTCCGTGAACAGTGGGCTACTGTGGTTCACCAATGTCTCCACACACTGCTTCAGACCAGACTGGGCAGCATAGTGGAGGGCCGTATTGTTTTCCTGAATAAATAATGTACATGAACAGAATGTTTCAGTTTGCAACCATTTTGATGCTCACTTGTAAAATTAGTGTGAGATATTTTAAATATTAACAAATAACTATGTGATATTTTAAACATAGAAAAATAGCGAATAAGTGTGTGATATTTTTTAATATTAAAGAAATTAGCGTGTGATAGTTTAAATATAAAACA
This sequence comes from Mya arenaria, assembly GCF_026914265.1. Taxonomy (NCBI): domain Eukaryota; kingdom Metazoa; phylum Mollusca; class Bivalvia; order Myida; family Myidae; genus Mya; species Mya arenaria. Next base: position 56,125,758 of record NC_069128.1, read on the forward strand.
AATGAATGTTTTACATAATTGTCTTATACTGAAGTTAACATTTTATCATGAACATATTTTAACGTATGCATTCTCAATGATTACAAGCTCACTTTCGCTCATTATCCACAGATATAATAGAAACACACTATAGCTCAACCAGTTAAACCCTACTTCACCAGCAGTTTACATTTAACCTGCTTCTACATGCAGTTTTAGCTAATTTAAAAGATTTATGGAAGGGTGCTGAACACAGTCCTTTTTTTCATAGCACCCTTCTACCCTCATGGAGACCAACATGTGCACCCTTCTACCCTCATGGAGACCAACATGTGCACCCTTCGGCCCTCATGGAGACCAACATGGGCATCCTTCTACCCTCATGCAGACCAACATGTGAACCCTTCTACCCTCATGGAGACCAACATGTGCACCCTTCGGCCCTCATGGAGACCAACATGTGAACCCTTCGGCCCTCATGGAGACCAACATGTGCACCCTTCTACCCTCATGGAGACCAACATGTGAACCCTTCTACCCTCATGGAGACCAACATGTGCACCCTTCTACCCTCATGGAGACCAACATGTGAACCCTTCTACCCTCATGGAGACCAACATGTGCACCCTTCTGCCCTCATGGAGACCAACATGTGCACCCTTCTACCCTCATGGAGACCAACATGTGCACCCTTCTACCCTCATGGAGACCAACATGTGCACCCTTCTACCCTCATGGAGACCAACATGTGAACTCTTCTACCCTCATGGAGACCAACATGTGCACCCTTCGGCCATCATGGAGACCAACATGTGAACCCTTCTACCCTCATGGAGACCAACATGTGAACCCTTCGGCCCTCATGGAGACCAACATGTGAACCCTTCTACCCTCATGGAGACCAACATGTGAACCCTTCTACCCTCATGGAGACCAACATGTGAACCCTTCGGCCCTCATGGAGACCAACATGTGAACCCTTCTACCCTCATGGAGACCAACATGTGCACCCTTCGGCCCTCATGGAGGCCAACATGTGCACCCTTCGGCCCTCATGGAGACCAACATGGGCATCCTTATGCCCTCATGGAGACCAACATGTGCACCCTTCTGCCCTCATAGACTTCAATACTAAAGACTGTCAAATATTTCAATTGTTTTGAAATAAACTCATAATATGACTATAAATACTCACAAAATTTACATATTTGGCAGTGGACCAAATATTTCTTCAATTTAATACAATTCGTAACACTTTTGGTCAAATTCAAAATTTTCCACTTCTTTACAGCCCGAATCAGTGTACCCTTTTCTCTCTTACCAAACTGTCCCTCTTTTGCAGCACCCTGTCATTTTCTAAACCTGGCTTAAACCCTATGGCATGTCCAGATTTTCTGCGTAAGGTAAAACCCTGTTCTTATATTCATGACAACTGCATCTATGACACTCATACCTCGTCTAGCGCAGCTAAATCCACCTTCTCAATCTCTCCATCCTTCAGCTCCGCCCCTTTCCACTGCAGTATCATAGTGAGGCACTCGAGACGCCTTCGTTGTACGGGGTAATACTGGGGGTGCTTCTCCATACACACACAGTGTAGCGCAGTCTCCTTGCGACCGTTTGTCTTATTTGGGTTGCCTCCGTGCTCATACAAGAAAATCCTGCAAAGTAAACCAAGTTGATCAAGTTGAACAAAAAAATCATCTTATTATACAAAAATAATTGTTTTGAATTTTTCAAAATCATACCTCTGCGTCGTTAAAGGGGCTGTACTCCATATGATAAAATAGCGAAAAAAATTGTCGAAAACTGACATAAACTTGGCATCGATGTGTACAATGCATTTAAACTTACTAACTGAAGTACCACATACTTTACAATTTATCTAAGTTTAGCAGTTATTTCATATTTTTCCATTAACATAGATCACTGGGTATGTCTACCTAGTAGAAATCATTCCTTTTGCATGATTGGCTAGTCGGTGTTATCACGTGATATTACCAAGGTAGGTGTATAGCTTAATTATGTCAACCGATTAGAGTAAGCTATCGTAGCTCAGTGGATATGACGCTGGACTGCAATTTTGGCGACACAGGTTTGAACTCAGGTCTCCAACACAATTTATTTTTTTCCTTTTTTGTACTTTTTTTACAATTATGATATCAAAGCGTAACACATTCTATTAGATAATTGTCCTGAGATTCGCTACAGAAAAAAACTTTTTTTGGTGCCAAACTGGTGTACAGTCCCTTTATAAAAATAAGTTGTGATTCAATAATCATTGTTTTCCATGTTTCCATAGTTGTATCTTATTCATACAAGAAACTCCTGAAAATACACCAAGATTTAATACAATAATGATTGCTTTCAACAATGTCATTGTTTTTAACCTCTTTATCCAAGCAGATATTGGCCTTATGAAAACAATTCAGCATAATAATTATTACATGAACGATGCGATTTGGGAGTAGGTACCAGATTAGATGCACAACTCAGTCATTTTAAAATGTTCTACTTTCAGTTTCATTTGTAAAATAATTGATATTTTCAAACCAATGTGTACAACTGTCAGTCCGATCAGTATCTGTCAAGTGACAATGCTGTTTACTAATCACACTAATAATTAATACTGTGAAATCATTAATGTTCATGGGGCATTAATGTTCGTGGTTTTCGTGGGTTGGGTGATCCACGAATTCAAGATCCCACGAAATATAAACCCTTTATTCAATTTTTCAATTGCCTTGTTACGTACGTACTCTAATATATAATTTACAGAGGTCGCAGTATACAGTGTTAAAACCTGTCTCACTGTATAACTTACGATCATTATTCTGTTAATATATTATAACTGCCTTTAACAAATAATGCACCAAATCAATTAAATGTGTTTTATGCAGCAAATGACAGTTATAAGCACGTGTTTAAACGTGTGCTGTTAATGAATATCTCCAAGTTTACAAGATGTTCGTGATGAGTGTCTGTACTCGATTTTTTTATTTAATGAAATAATTAATCGATTACTAGTACATTGAAGGTTACTAAGCACCGAATGAGACGCACCTTTTCGGTGTTTTCACAGTTTGCAAAATTCTTAATGGGCATTCAATGGCTTCCCCTATCTGTATTTATGATCAGGGTACATCTTATTTTATTACCTTTATTCCCAATTAAATCGATAAGTGACATGGGTATAATCACTAATTGGCATGTCGTACCACATTAGCGAGTGTCATAAACCGAGTGACATAGAAGACAGAAATCACGGGCCAGCTCGTGGATATTATGCAGACGATCTAGGACGATCGCATCTTCGAATTTTTTTTCAAAAATGAAAATCCACGAATTCAAGTACCCACGAAATTGTTTTTTTTCTGCAAACCACAAACTTTCATGCCCATGAACATTAATGATTTTACAGTAATTGAATTTCATCTGTAAATTGTTTTAAATAAATTTTAACTAGCATGTTAAAATTGATTAATTCAACATTTGGAACTAAGTCCTCTGAACATTGTTGATGGAGCAACAAACTAAACTTTTTAACACAACATCTTTAATCCACCAAGAAAAAAATATGAATAAAAAGTTGGTTATGTTTAACTTGTCAAAAGCAGTAACTGTTTAATTTGACATTGATTCTAGAATACCTTAATTGAAAAAAAAAAACTGTTGAATGTATGTTCCAGTCTAAAACATGATACATGAAATTTATTATAAAAAAATATTAAAAAACCTAAGTAGACTCTTCATCCCATGTCTGGCAGCCAGGTGTAGTGGCGTCTCATGCTGGTAGTTATCACCATAAGAACAGTTGGGGTCCAGGCCCTTCCTCAAGTCACTATGGTTACTGTAAACATTCAGGGCTGCGACTTCATCACCGTTCTGCAGATGCTTACGAAACTTAGAGGAGGAGCTTCCCATATTGAGGTGATGTTGTCAGTCTCTCAAGAAAATCGAAGGTTAACCATGTCCCATCTGAAGTGGGGCAAAAATGTTAAACCTGTTTATAATTTCATTGTTTAACTGTTTGTTCTTTGACATTCAAAGCTTTTGTTTGTGATTTTGTTAGTGTTAGTTGGTGAATGTGTCCATTTCTTTTATATTAAAAGGTGAAGGTGTGTTGAAACATAAACAGCATCACATAGGTAAATCCTATTTGGGTGTTACAAGGCACATAAAATAGGATAAAGTCATATATAAAACTAATGTGATGGTCTTTTATTTTTATCCATATATATATATATTTATACAAATTTATGTCAAGATATAGCTCATGTCGGAAAATCGTTCATTGAGCTAATGTTTATTGTTAAGATACACCAGACTTCAAATAAAGATTCTTGAATCTTGTATTTTTATTTTTTCATCCCATTTAAACTGAGTAACAGAGGTGAAACAAAGTTATGCATTATAAAAAATTATAACCTTAATGGCAATTAAAATTAAGGTGTGGGTGGCTGGAAATTGTTACCCCGATAGCTTAGTCAGTCTGGTGGTGGTAGCTTAGTCAGAGCGCTATGCTCATGTCCCTGCATTAATTGGTATGCACCCGTTCCCTCCTAGGTTAACTTAAATAATTGTACGAGTAAAAATTGTCTTGACTGTGTCGTGGTGTGGCTATTTATAAAATTTCTTTGTTTTGCAAGTTTGTTGACCAAGACAATGAATGAAAGAAAAACCGACAGCTGTGTTGATCTTTCATGTCAATTTGTTTTTTGACATGTAATTTTAAAGGAGAATGAACAAATTAAACATGTGTATTGGTAAATACAGATTTATATATCGCCGTCTTACATGATATCACTTTTTTCTTTTTATCATCTCTTTTTTCCCATTTTGTGTTTTTATTGGTGCATGCCGGGTAAATGTCGGCAACTTCCGCATCCAAAAATTGTTACAGGGGTCGTCTCACAATAAAAGTTAGCTGTCAAATAAATAGCAGATGTTTAAACACCGGCCGCCCGGTACCTATTGGTTAGTATATAATATGATTACTACTGTCTGAATATCTTACTCTGTCGTGTTTAAACATTGTAACGGGTGAGATTTATGTAATTATATAAATGTAAATGCTCTGACCTAAAACCCAAAAGTATGTTTCAGTTATTTGATGCATTTATTGGCTCTGTATATAATTACGCAGTAGAGGTTTGGGGTATACCAAATCCAAAGAGTTAGAATAAATTAAAATAAAATTTTGTGACGCCCTTATTCAAAATCATTACATACGCATGTATAACGAACATAAATTTTAAGTGATACACCTTTAACTACATACTAAATAATGCATTTATGGAAAATAATAATTTCTGATAACAGGATTGTAACCGTGTATTTAATAGCTGAACACGCAAAAATATTAAATGATTGGTGAGTGCTAAAACATTTACTGCGTTCTATTATTGTCTCACAAGGTAGAACTATTGTGTTTTCTGCATCTTTCTTTCAAATTAAACTCGGTATCCTTCATTAGAACTATTGCTTTCGATATTTATCCATCTGTTTTTTGGTATATTAAAACAATTGTATTACTTGTGGAAAAAGTGGAAAATTGGGAATAAGAGTGCATCTTTAAATATCATTGGGAGAGAAATTTTGCTATCAATGCCTGTGTATACGGAGAATGAGACCGATTGCGTGCGTGTGTGTGTTGCGTGCGTGCGTGCGTGCGTGTATGCGTGTGTGTGTGTGTGTGTGTGTGCGTGCGTGCGTGCGTGCGTGCGTGCGTGCGTGCGTGCGTGCGTGCGTGCGTGCGTGTGTGTGTGTGTGATAAAACATCGTTTTTATACTAAATATATATTTTTTATATATATTCTTGATATATTATGTCAATATGATCTATGCTTAAAATAAAGGAGACAAAAGCATTTCATACTGATTAAACTCTGATTGTGATCTTAACTAGACACCAGATGATACCATTGCAAAAAAAGTACATATATTGATATCGTTGATACATTGCATTGCACCTTACTTACTGATGTATCACATCGCTTATGGCATATGCATCTTTCGCAGTTTTTGCGTATTTTTCCAATTCGAAATTTACTGGGTTTGTCAACTATACGTAATTACTAGTAAAGTTAAAATAACATCGGTATAAGTATCTGTACTGGTCATGTGACTTTCACATGCAAAATGTACACACTAAAAACTGGTAACCGTTTTGCGATATTTCAGTGGGTAATCTCAACTGTGACAGAGACAAACTATACTTTTATTCATGTAAAGTGATGTATTATCGGCCGCATACTAGCTCGCATTGTTTCTAGGCTTGTTTTGAGGAAATACTGTATTTTGCTGATTTTGGGACCATCTGGTGTCTAGTCTCCTTAACAATGAATATGTATTCATATTTTGATAGTGGGGAAGACGTTACTAATGTTGTTAGAACTTGTGTCCAACCCATTTGCTTTTTGTATACTCTATATTATTGTTGTAAATACCGATTATATTGAAAGAAAAAAGGCAATAAAATATGTTTAAATCAAATCAATACCTTAGAATGAACTTAAAAATAAAAGTTGACTTTGACTGTATTGATTGTAAATAGCCATACGATGCATGTCTTACTTGTATCTAGAAATGAGAGTATTATTAAAAATATTTCTCTTTATTTATATCTTGCATTTAAGAGACGACAGTATATACTTGGTGTCCTGTCTTAGTGAAAAACCAATTTAGGTGTGTCGTGCATGTTCATTCATGTATATATGTTTGTATAAATGTTCACTTAAAACACTGTACTGTGTTTATATTTGTAATATTGAGCATAACTGTGTCAGGGGCTGGATGATAAAATCGCAAAATAAATGTCTTGTCTTGTCCTGCCTTGATTAAACTGAAAGATTTATTGACCAATGAAATAATCTCCGAGATTGATCTAAATTTCTTATTGAATACAGCGCCTGGGTCACTGTGTATTCAAACGGGATCTCGAATATTGTTTCATTGTCATCATGGGCTTGACCGTGTGGTTCCATTTGTTTTTATTTGAAATATCAATAATTAACTACCGACCCAGTTGCACAAAAGTGTTTATATATATATATATCGTTTCTGTAAGTGTAAAGATAAAGTACTGAGACAAACGTGCTCTATCTGAGTTAGTTTATTATGAATTTCTACAATTTATATACATGTAATAATGAGTTAAATATCTACGAACGATCTTTAAAATAAAGAGCGGATTTCCGAAGTTACAATAAAATAATTTTATTTGATTTCCGCAATTGAAGTTAAGTGAATATTTCAACACATTGATGGTTGAGTAGATATTGCCTGACACGATCATTACTTTTGAAAGTCGGTGCGTAGTACAATTCATAACCTTGGTTCTGATAGAGATTTAGTTAGAGATTGCGACGACTCTGTGGCTCCTAAACGTCGTGTAAACTACTACTAGTATGTGGTTCCTGCCACGTATATTTAGTTACAGCGAGGGTATATCATGTGCACTAATAGCTGGAAGTATGGTTATTAGAACAATTGTTATCTTCATTATTGGCCTCGTTGTTGGGATCATTTTGACAGGGGGATTTGCACGGCGTAAAGGTACGTTCAATTTATTTTGCAATAGATTTTCGCCTTTGCATAATTCCGTGCCTTAAAGAGGTTTAATGTTCAGATGTAGGAAATAATAGCAGTTGTACTTACTTATTGTCTACTTGCCTTTTATGTGTTATGTATCGATGGCACCAAATGAAAAACCAGTAAATCCCAAAATGGTACTTTTCAGCAGAGACAAACAACTAAAAATTGAAAATCCCAATTTTATGCACAATTTTATACGGTATTGAAATTGTCTTGCCCTAAGCTTGCAAATACAGGGATTCCATTCATTCAAAGCATCTACCGGCTTTTCTCACATGGTGATTTTTTTTTGCTTTCTGATTGGCCATGAGAATGGATGTTTTCTCAAAAGAAGCGCGGAAATATTACCGTATCTCGGAATTAACCATCAGCAGATCGAGATAACATTTTTAACTTTTGACGAATGAATGCGCGCACCGGCGTTTCAACCACAGTGCTGTTAGAACTGTGATGGTCAACCCGGAATAATCATTCAAACCCGGAAAAAACATGGACCGTATTGAAGATGCAATATAATGAATAATGATCATTTGGCCTAAAATATCAAACCAAAATGTTTCAATCGAAATAAGAGTTTTTAATTCTATCCTATAGCGGTCATACCCTGGTAGTAAATTATATACGACTCAGTTATGTTAAGAGTGTAGATTAGATTTTATAAAAAAAACTAAATGCATTATCTTTGGCAGCACATTGTTTATGAAACCAAAGTTGGGTATTCCACATAATAAGTGAGTATCTTAAGTGACTGGTACTACATGGTTTTGATTAAAATGAGTTTCAACATAAAAATCGTAAAGTAGTTGCGAAGGAATTCATGAGCATATTCTATCTAGATGTTTTTTGTTAATTTGTTTTACAATTGCATGACTGTACCCACAAAACGTAGCAGGCCGAAAACATTTCAATGCTTTAAGCGCTTTGAGTTTTCATTCGGTGCCATCGGTATGTCAGTTTATACATCACATATTTAGCATTATATGTGGAATTATATTTGTTGTAAACCAAAAGTACATGTTGTATCACAGACAAACAATATATCAAAAGTATAGCAATTTACTGCAAAAAGAAAAGGAAAACATACCATATGGAGACTTGTGTCTAGTGAAACCTTCTTAGGTCAAGGGTTGAATTCACACTTGGTGGTAAATATCACTAAATAGGGATTTAAGAGAAATATTTCGTGACTCATTCGTTCTATTTATAGGATTTTATCAAACCTTTCGGGAAGGCTAATGTAATACATAATGGCAAGTGCCAGCGGATAGCGATGCCTTAGCAATATTTCGTGTTTGAAATAATTGATAGTACTTCATGCAAAATTTCCATAACGAACTGGAGACCATCATAATAAGTGTTACAATTCACTGTTATCGGTGGCCTGACAAAATGAAGTGTTCCTAGCAAAACACTAAATGAAAATAATGCCTTAAGAAAAAATAATCAGGTAATCTAAAATGTATGATGTAAAATATTATTTTAATAGAACATGTTTTCATTGTCAAAATGTCAAAGAAGATGAATAGCATGCGATTTTTTAATATCTAGTGGATGAAACCATAAGACAAGAAATGTTTTCAAAATGCAGTGTAGAATCACATATGCATGTACTGTACTGCTGAACTTGATCTTACGAAATGAGTCTACAGTCAAAATCGGTTGGCTCGAACTCCTAAGAAGCGGGAAAATACTTCCTTCGAGCCTCGAAAAATTCTAGCCAAGCGGGAATGCTTACATTCAGTATAAAGATATCGGTCCTTTACATCCAATTCGAGCCATTGAGGAATTCGAGCAAAGCCAGTTCGAGCCAACGGGATTCGACTGCATAACATACGTGTCTGCAAAATATACTGCAATGTGGAATATTGTATAGGAGACTAATTTTTCTCCCACCTCAGATAAGTAGATCCAATAATTTAACCATGCTGGATATTCTTATCTTGCCCACGGGCGAAGATAAAATGCCCGTATGGAACTCCTTTTTAACGGTCGTCACATTATAATTACCTCCCTTGTTGATGACTGTCGCCTGTAGCATCATGGAAACCTTGTCTTGTGGAATATTTAGAACGCTAATTAATTATTTCTCGCTTCAAATGTCACTTTAAAACAGTTTTCACGCACATTTCAAAACTATGATTTTAAGGCAACCGATTGTTCTTTTTCAGGTTCAAGTTATTCTGGTGACATACAGACCTGTACCGGAGTGGCTTTCTTTGCAGTTGTTTCCAATGAAACAAATGTTTCCGCCAATGAGAACATCATATTTGATGAAGTTATTGTGGACCTCAAAGTTCATCACCACTCACCGGGTATGTACAATCGATCTACTGGTGAATTTGTCATCCCAGTTAACGGTCGTTATGTCATATCGACCTATCTAATGGGCAATACATCTAACGGCGACATCGATGTGGTTCTTTACAAAGACGATTCACCACTTACAATGCACATGGCGAGATTGTGGGAGCCACACAACAACAGCATTTCAATGGTTGGGGTTGTTTCCCTGAACCATGGGGATAAGGTGTCTCTCCGACCTAAGAAACCTTACAGCATTCTACAGGACATGAAATACAGCAGTGGACGGAGTTTTGTGTCCTTTATGCTCCTACTTCCCCGTATAAATACCACAATAATCAATACAGCCACTATGTCAGCAGTTTCGACTTCCGGAAATGTTTCTACCGCTTGGAATACGACATGGATTTGGGGAAACTAGAACTTGAATTGAAATCGTTGATATCAGCAAATTAATTCTAAGAAATTCTACCCAATGTGTTAAATAGTTCCGGCAGCCATCAAACAAACTATTCCTTAACAAGTTTGCCAACGTTGATATTGAAGAAAAACCAGTATATCTAAAAACTAAATTTAATGTGCTAAAGACCACAAAAAGGAATTACACATTAATTAGCGATTCATATTATTCAGGCAACTAAAAAATAATATTACAAATGTATCAATACTCCTGTGTAAAATTATGTTATTATATAAATATCGCATGGCTTCCAGAGTGACAGTACACATTGTCAACAGTATTAACCCGAATGTTGACAATATGTACTGTCACATTGGTAGACATGCACAATTTATTTAATTATTTTGAACACAATTACATAATCCTTTAACCATTAAACAACTTTCCAGTTCAATCAATATAATCTGTTATTATTTTTTGTAAAAATTCATAGAAGTCTAAAAATGTTACAGTATTGGTACTCAACAAAGCAGCAAATTCACTGATATACATTTGAAACTAAATATCCTTTGATCAATGATACCAACTTCAGTAAGAATATAAATGTACTAGTTTGTTTTTTAAAATAAAAATCCGTGTTAGAAAATGCAAATATTAAAAAAATTATCAATAAACCGGAAACACTTGATCATATGACGTAACACTAACGCCGGAACAAATAATCACTTCAAAGTCGATATGACCTTGTTGACTTATTCTTATTTTCTTGGGGGTGACTAAACTCCCCCACCCCACCCCCTGCCAACACCTTTAACCATATAAATATCGGCTCTGAGGGAGGGACGCATGCCAAAAGGTTACGCCCCTTAGTTACGCCCCCTCTAACATCAAATCCTGGATCCACCCGTGGTATGTGGCTTGAGTGTTGATTCAATGGATACTAATGGTGTCGAAATATGAGAGTGGCTCTTAAGCCGAAGATTGGGAACAACAGATCTGGATAGAAATATCTTTAGGAAGTATATCTGAAGTACATTAATTTTACAAAGACATACTCATAAACTTCGCTAGTAGAGGCTTAATGACGGAAGTACAAACAATGTTATACTGAGTAGTTTGAAACGCTTTATCGTTACAGCCGGTTCTGCTCAAAGCCACTAAGATTTATTAAGAGCTTCCAAGAACTTTTAAGAAATACTTAGATCTACTAAGATATATTATGCGTGTATACTTAAATCTAGATGAATACATAATTGTGTCAATGTACAAATTGGCAAAAGTTGTGCATTTCAACATTATAACGCAGTACTAGGAAGTTCATTGTGATGTCAAACCAAAATGCCTTACAAAGTTTACAATCCCTATTGTTTTGTTTCTGTAGCTCGATTCAGATTCAGCTCAATTCCGATTACATAAATATTTACCGTCGTTTCTGTTTCTGCTACAAGGCGTTAACTCCATCATTTATTGATGAAGCTAAATTGATGGTATGGGGTATGTTTGTGGGTTTTGATGTATGTTTATATCTCTCAGCATCGCCTCTCAACAGAGTTTATATTTGTTTTTTTTTAATACTGAGCTAGTAAACCTTTCATTTAACGGTAAAGCAATTTTGTCGAGGGTATGTTTTGTTTGTGGCGTTTGTTTTGGTGTATGTGGCGTAAGTTTGTTTTTGGTGTTTGTGTATGTGATGTTAATATGTTTGTGTCTCTAGTTCATTGTCGCTTGGGCCTTTGCCTTTTACTCTTAAACAGTTTTTTTAATGTTTATCTACTTGGTTTGTCCCTATATTTTCATTGTATTTTATTATGTTTATGATACAATGTAATATGCCATGTTCTTGAATAAATTACTTTCTCGTGCTGCCATTTTTAATTGATCAACAATTATGTAATGCCATTTGAATGGATAAAGTTCATGCGTAATTTTATTTAAACGAAAAACGTTTAGGGCCAAGTAAGCCGTGATATTAGTTCTAAAATCTTAACCGATAAGACTAAAAATACATTGAGATAAAGAGTCAGCTGAGAGTCCGTATTAAATATTTGAAACAATTTAGAAGATTTATCCTTGGAAAGAACACAACACATCCAACGTTGTTATTAAAGAAGAACCAGTATGTTTAATATTTTCAAATTGGCTAAAAACCACGAAAAGGAAATGTTGCATACATTAGCGATTTAAATTATTCAGGCAAATAAAAGAAGACAATTAAATTATAAACATTCCTGTGTAATTTTATGCTATTATTAAACATACCCCCTTATGTACAACTTGTTTCGTTTAATTACAATTTTGTGATGTTTTGTACTATAACTTATGTTTCAGATTTTTATGCCATATAGATGTATGTTTGTGAATATTTTGAATTTGATAATAACCTGCACATGCTTACATCGAAATAAACTTTATGTTATAATGAACACAGCAGTTCCGGTTTAGGTGCAAATGTCCATTGACAGCAATATATAAACATCGCAAGTCTACCAGCGTGACAGTACTTATTGTCAACATGAGGGAAAGAGGCAAAGTCGAGGGTAAAAACAGTGTTTATCCGAATGTTGACAACATGTACTGTCACACTGCTATACATACGGTATTTATTTAATTATACATCACTGCATGTAGTTCTATTACCATTACACAACTATGAAGTTCATATTTTATTTTGTATTAAATGATAGAGGTCTAAAAATGTTACAAAGACAGTATTGATACTCAACAAGTTGCAACACACCTCAGACTTGGGAAACAAAAAATGCATTTTAAGATGCGCATGCGTTGTGTTACTATAATGTTAACTGGTCAAAACCGTACTGTCAGTGTGTGGCAGTATATAATTGCTCACGATGGGTATAAGGGAATTTAACACGGTAAAGTCACGTGAAGTATAATACTACCAACTGAAACACGCCACAATAGCACCTTTGTAAGTTAATATGTCTAATATTTTCCAGAATCAATAAGACATGTTCGATGTTCTTAAATATGCCATTTACATACGGGGTTCCTCTAGAATTTGCTTCCCGTCATCCTTCGGCAATCCGTCGTCAATGCTCGAGTCGGAGGACAAATATTCCTTGCTTTTTCTTGACGACAAACCAACATTTCCATTTGGAAATGAAAAACATTTTACGTCCACAACATAACACGGGGGAATAAAGTCTTCTACCACTACCTCTTTATATCTCTTTGCATATACTTTTGCCTTCGGAGAAAGCTTCTGGGCTGAAGGTCCCTTGTAGAGATCAAAAACGCGTATAAATGGGTCTTTCTCCAGTCCGGACCGATCTAAAACACATAATCTAATACTTTTACACTTCCCGCTCCGAACAGCCTTCAGCCCAAATTCATAGGCAACGTTATATTCGCTTGAGCAGGAAATATATCGGGTACCACTGAAGGCTGGAAGTTGTTTGTTGCCGTACTCCACGTGCTGTGAAATGGAGTACCTTGCATTCGGATTTCTCGCTCTGATGCCACGATGACGAGGACGCTCGAAATCGCGTAAAACTCGGTAAAGATACATGTTTACTGATCTGCAATGGCAAAAAGCAACTTTACAATTATAGAAGACAGTCGGAGCACATTGGTCATTTGCGATCGAAATTAACCTCGGATGTATGGCGGTATATAACTAGAAGTAATTAATAACACAAATACAAAATAAAATAATAATAATAATAAAAATAAAAATATAATAATTATAAAATAATAAAACTAATTATAATAATAATATTATCATCATCATCATCATCATCATCATCATCATCATCATCATCATCATCATCATCATCATAATAATAATAATAATAATAACAATAACAATAATAATGATTATTATAAAAATAATAATAATAATAATAATTATAATAACAATAATAACAATAATAATAATAATAATAATAATAATAATAATAATAATAATAATAATAATTAATTATAGTGTTTAAACGTTTAATTTGTATTATTAAGTTATTAATTTATTTCAAGTGAAGTGCATTATTGCATAAATTACTCCGATTCCGGCGATCAAATCCTGGGTATAACATCTCAATTGAAATAACTATCCAATCTACTTGCAGCGTAGTTAAATGTAAAGCATTCTTACATTGTAAACCGTCCATATACATCCGAGTTTGTTTTCGATGGAAGATGACGGGGTGTTCCGATTGATATACCCAAAAAAGATTGAAACAGTATTATAATAGTTCCTAAAAACAAAATGATTTTCACATTATCCGTAGACGCTTTTTTAATATTTCCATTTAGAATAAGGTCCGTTTATAAAACCAACCCGGAAAATCAACTTAACAGAATATAAAAAAAATTATTATGAAGTGTATGCCTATAAAGTACCTTTTCAACATTACAATATATACCGTAGATTATCAGTTCACAAAAAGTAATTTAAGTAGCAAGTTTACACTCGGAGTGTTATATAATTAATTAAAATCATTTAATGTATTCAAAGTCACAGTTGTGTCTGTCCGCTTTAAGAAACGGGCCGCATTGTGACCGCCAACTCTCGACCGATATACTTGCCTGCCATATATGACATACTATTCGGGCCAAAAGTCGCTTAAAGTCGACAGTAAAGCCGGAATACCGGTACACAAAGAGGTGTTTATCTGCCTTATTGAGTGGTGTACGTCAATGTTTAGAGATGCATGATATAATACATGTAATATTTATGAAATAGTAGTGCACCTCCATATTCAGACCAGTACCTCTATTCTTAGGAATGCAAACAGTGGGGCATATATATCTTGATCGATCTATTCATTTGAATATTCTTTTTCATACCTCGAGATTCATTTCTATATTAAGAGGTTAGGGTCTATAGTAATATTAATGAAATGGAGGTGCATCTCCATATTCCAATATGCATCCCTATTTTTAGGTATGAAAACGGTGGTTCACATCTTTATTTAGGACAGCACCCCTGAATTTATGATACATCTCTTATATCGAGGTGCACCTCTTTATTTAGAGGTGCATGTATGTAATTGCATTTATGCACCACCATATTCAGACCCGAATCTCTACCTTCAGGTATGTAATAGTAGTGATAGTGGTGCACATTCATATTCAGACCTGCACCTCTAAAGTGGTGCATCTTTGCCCTGTGTAGAGATGTTGCTCTATGTTTAAAGGTTACAGTCTATATTATCATATATATCAAATATAGATGTACCTCTATATTCATGCGTTGTCCTCTAGTTTATGTATGAAAGCAGAGGTACACATCTTTAGTTAGACCCATCATAACCTTATTTAGAGGTGCACATCTGTGTTTAGGAACGCAGGTAAATATAATCATATTTATGAAATACAAGTACACCTCATGTACCTCTATTTTATTGAATGAAC
Organism: Mya arenaria; assembly: GCF_026914265.1. NCBI lineage: Eukaryota > Metazoa > Mollusca > Bivalvia > Myida > Myidae > Mya > Mya arenaria. The sequence goes on from NC_069128.1 coordinate 56,141,407, forward strand.
ACATGGGTACACATCTTTAGTTAGACCTCTGAATATAGAGGTGTACCTTTGAATTAGATAGACGTGCACCTCTTAATTTAAATATGCATCTTAAATTGTTAAAAACTTTTATTTCATACATTACAACCAGTAGAATGCGACTGTTGACCCAACTGGTACGCCATAGCCACACAGGTTTGGATAGGCTTACCATAATACGTGCGGTAAATTATATTTAAAAATTATATATTAATCCAGGAGGTAAACATATGCATGAGCACGTTGGGGTTTTCTCCAGACATAAATACGTACATATGTACTCTTATGCACGTTAAGAAATTTTCTACGTTTGAGAATAGCGAATAAAGAGAAAATTATCTTTGTTTGTATATAATGTAATAACCGTCAGGTGGAGTTATGTGGATGAATGATTAGTGATTATGATTGATTATGATTTTGGAGGCATACAGTCCACGGGAACCAATGTTGTCACTCCGCTTTAAATTATAGTTTACTTTATAAGATAGGTAAAGGTTGCAGTGAAAGTTATTCATTAATGACTGTATATAATACATTTGAAGATCAAGCCACCCAAAATGTTGACTTTCAAAGGATACATGCATAAGCATGTTGTTGTGAAAAGAAATGTATTAAAATTGTGTGAATATATATATATATCGGTTTTTCAATAGATTTCAAAATAGTAATTTGAAATACAATTATAAATAATTTATTGATTTTGCTGTTTGTTGTAAAAGGTTATGGAATGGTACTTAGGGAAAGTTATTTTTTTTCTTTCTTAATCTAGTTGTCTCATACGTTTGACCATATTTTCGAAGAAAACGTTTTATCTTAGAAGCTGTCGGGAGGTGACTTTATTTTTGGCCCACAAGAAAGACATTGCATAAAATTTAATCCGTTAAAAGCAAAACGAAACGACATGGGCAAGCTGTCGATTTCCGCTTAGTCTCAGTTGATCCGTTGTAAACGGTACAGAAATTCTGGACAAAACATAAGATCCGTGGTAAACGGTATAGACATTCTGGACGAGATTGCCGATCCATGGTAAACGGTAAAGTCATTCTGGATGAGATTGCCAATCCGTTGTCAGCGGTATAGACATTTTGGACGAGATATCCGATCTGTTGGAATTTGAGCTTAGTCACAAAGGTCGGGGAACGTCATCTATGAAAAACACACGAAAAGGCATCCCTTTAGTTCAATTAACAGCAACATGTGACATGCTGACGTAAAACACCTAAATATGTAAAGCACAAAATATACGATGGTGTTGCTGTACATATCGGTCGGGCACCGGGTACGTAAGATATACCCGAGTACCTACCAAAACGTACCAGTCCAATCCCTGTCCTTGGCAATGGCTTTTACTGTATTTTGAAAAGTCATTAATCACGCAATAGAAACTACAGGAAAAACCCCAGTAGCGAAAACTGTAACGAATATCATGCGTAAAAGCACAAGGCTATCATTTAACAAAAACTTAACGAGACACACACAAAAGTTGTAAACAACTGATATTTGATAAAACTACCTTATTTCATTTTTTAAAGCTTATGAATAGACATAACCCATTTTACAGTTAGAACTGAAACTTGTTATAACATCATCATGTCGTGACTTTAAAGCATAAGGAAACTATATTGTTTATACAAATCAACGTTTCTAATAATGGTTGGATCTCACAATATACGAAAAAAGGAAATAAAACATTCGCACCTTTTGTGTATTTTATAAGCACTATTAATTAATTTTCCTGTTTTGCACAATTAAATACAGACTGCAGCGCACATTAACTTTAGTCGCGAATCTTTTGCAGCCTTTTCAACAGCACAATGGATTTACGATCAGTGACTTTGTGTCTGACAATTGTCGTCAGTGTCGGCTTTGTTGTGTGCAGCGGCTTCGTTATAAATTCAAATCTTTCTGTTAGCGGTGAAAACGCCAACGGCCAAACGCTTATCGATGTAGGTGAGGACATAGACTCACCACTGCTGAAACTTATTGGCTATGCCATCAGAAACGCCGGACAGAACTTCATTTGCCATCCATGTACTGATTGGACGGATTGGACCACGTGTTCAACGAAAATCGACCAGACGTTCGGATCGCGCATGCGTACTCGTGCTTGTTGGCCGCACATTGATGGGACTAGCTGTAATCGTATTGGCGAGGGTACTGTAGAGTATGAACATGAAGTTTGCGAAGGCGACGAGCCACCATGTCCAAGTCATTACAATATGACTGAGTCGGGCATATGTTTTATGTTTAATGAAACCGCTGTTACACGTGATGAAGCGGATAGTATTTGTCAAACAGATGGCGGGTATTTGATGAACATTGATACACAAGAAAGATATGATGCGGTACGAAACATTGGAATGTGGAATGTTTTGACACATGTCGCTGGCTTGCGATCTGCCGTTGGTCAACCGTATGTTTTTGAAGTAGGAAACAACACGTTGATGGAACCATTTTTTGCCTGGGATACCAACAGTTTTAACAGGGAACCCTCAAATTCATTCAATGAGCTCAGTCTGCGTGTAAGAGAATACTATGGAAATATTTACTGGGGAGACACAGTACCAACGTATCGTCACGCTGTGTTATGTGAAATCAGATATTAAGAAACAAAATGCTTCTTCTCCTTGATGAATCACAAAACTTTTGTTCGCAAAAATAAACTTAGCAAAACGCGCTCGTCAATCAGTTGAACGAATCAGGCTTACACTGCAATTCAGCACTGATAAAGAGGTTACTTTGTACCGCAAAGTCTATAATAGTCAAGGTCTACATTTCAAATTGGTTTAAAGTCCATTTCTGACGATCATTTGATGATCCCAAAACTTAATTCGTTCAAAAATTCACAGCTGCTTCAAAATCGCGAAGTGCGAAGTTCATTTGCAAACAGAAGTAGATTCATTTTGCACAGCTGACAGGGAAAGTTATAGCATTTATATGACAAGATTTTTTCTTTCTCACAATGATATTATGATGAATATTCTAATACAAGACTAACAAATCCTACCATGAAATATCCTACTATGATATAGCATGCAAACACATTGGTCAGAAATAAACACAACGAAAAAAAAGAGTTATAAGTGTCAACGATGCTGTCAAATATTATAAACGAAACATATCCTTTGCTAAATTACAAACAAGTGGCGGTGTGTTTGCCATCATTAATTTGACTGACCAAACATAAACACAGAATCTATGATCATGGAGCAAAATAGACTAATACATGTATTTTACTTCTGTATGACTTATGTACACTATCATAACATGCATATTTGCACATAAAACACAAAGTACACAGCCATTCTTACAATAATTATAATATATTATAGTAGTAGAGACTATATTAATCGGTTCTCTTTCACTCTTTCACATACAATATCTTTATTCCAGGAAAGTTTGTGCATTTAGTTGCTGTCTACGTCAATTTTGGTATTTTATTATATAGAACAACATTAAAAAAGTGTAGGGTATAAATATTAAAGTATGTATCTTTGTATTTGTGTTATAATCAGCAAAATTTCCGTAAACCCCACTCTTTTTACCCGTATGTACATCCATGTAACAGCAAGATGTTCGTCTTTGTATTCTGTATTGATTTTAATTACCATAACATTTATATTGTTTGTTTGATTTATATTACTGAATGAAAATTTTAAAATGTTGCTTAATAAATACTGACTCAGAGGTGTCTTTTCCGACTTTTTTTCTGTGTACGTATTCTGTTTTCAAAACTACATTGTGTAATACAATAAGAATTTAAATATAGAAGGGAATCCGTGAGGCGAACAGAGAATATAATATAACCTGTCTTTTAGAACTCTTATGTAGTCTATTATTTAAATCATAGAATTGAGGATGGGTATAAGCTACTTTTGTAACTGTCTTTTGTCATTTACAAGGATTGCAAAACAGGAAATTTATCCGTCGGTTTCGCAATATAAAACGTGCATCCATGTTAATAAAAAAATATCTCAATTTAATGTAGTTTAAAATAATACGATGAAAAGTACAAGAACAAGCTAAGTGGACGAAAAAATAACAATTTTTTTTTCGCAATAACAAAAAATATATCTGTTGCGTATCCGTTAAAACAAACAGGAAGCGAATCGCCATGCACTGGAGCACACCAATCAGTATACATATACTAAGGCCAGTTTTTTTTAGATTTACGAGAGATTTAAAAAAAAAATGGTAAGGAGGAGGCAATAAAAATAATCCATAACTGGCCCAGAAGGAGATATTAATAAAAATAAAACGGAGTTTTCTTCGATTTTTGTAATTCTTTAAATCTTCTTATATCATGAAGAAAAAACACGTCTGACGTGTGCGTTATAGACTGGCCTCAAGGTGATAGATAACCATAAAACTTCAAAAGCATAACTTAAGATCCTTTTATAGACTGAAAATATTGACCTGAACACAGTTCAACTGCTTATTTAAATATATTGTTAAGGATATGCTTGTCCAAATAGCATCTATGTATTTAGGCAAATATATGATCAACCCATAGATCTAATAAAACATATCAGAAAAAAGAAGTTGAAATGGCCATAACATACCTGTTGCCCACAAAACAAGAATCTCATATTGATAGTGAAGTAAACCCACAAAATTTCAGACACGGAAAGGATGTTAATTGTTTTTCCGATTTGAACAAATAGCACCTTGACCAGTTAATATGGTTTCAAAATAGAAAATACTACGAAATAAATTCCTAACCTTGATGGACATACCTCCGCCAGGGCATACAGATGCATAGACGGTCAAAATCTGAAAACTACATGTATGTACTTCGTCAAAGGTAATTCAGGAGCATAAAAGTAAACTTGACAATGTATATGTTTTAAATATATATTGATTTAAGAACTGATCCTGGACAAAATCCTTATTGCAGCTATTGGATGCCATTTGACACATGAGCAACCGATCAGTTTGACTTTTTGCACTGAGTGCCAATTATATTATCTAATGTTCCGACTGTTTCTGTCATATTAGAAACAAACAATATGTTAGGATTATATCATTTTCAGTTTTTCATAACGATTTAAATTCTAATTCAGTATTAAAGAAATTAACAACAACGAACGTAATAGGATACCTTGTGAGTTTCACTTCTAATATCTGACCTTAAAGCAGTATGTGTTCAATGTTCCTCGAAGTCAAATTCAGAAAAAAATATCCATTTTCACTTTGATGAACACGATATTATTTTGAAGTTTGTGTTTATCAGGAACTATGCATTTTTTGCGCTGTAATCCAATTCATCCTTGTCAATGTACGTGCGCCAGCGAAACAACAAACGAATTTCTGTCTCCTTACTTTGACTGGACGTTGCGCAATCATTCTACGAATCGCGAATAACATGTTAGATCTACAAACATTTCACTATATACACGCCAAAAGTTCTCGACGATTTGATTTAAATAAAAAAATACAAACATCGGAACATATTCGTTGTAAAACATTTCTATATAGCTGCAGAAATCGCGAGAAATAAGGGGTATGTCATAGACTGCACTTTCACTTTTGACAGGACGTTTTTATTGTAACTGATACCTGATCTGTTTCCCGCGTACTTTCGACTGATTCATATGGTACTGTATTAAAAAGACCGAAAATGAATGACAATTGGTACACCAGTTTGCTCTGAAATTAAGGTTAAAGAACACTAATTTTATTCCATTCATTGCGTTGGAGGAACGTACGACGGCAAAAATAAAAATAAAACTACGGGATTTCATTTTATTTTTATTTGGGTTTTGCAATATTTAGGTACGTCGATCCCGTAAATCTAAAGATATAAACACTCTAGCCTAAAATTGAACAAGTGATGTATCAGGAATATACATGTATATATTGTTGAGTATGCAGATAATGTGATCTATATTTAAAGCTGATGTTGAGAAAGGAGAGTATCAAAAATATAAAGGGAAATTTTATGAAATATGTATAACTATAGAAAAGGAAGAAATGTGAGAAAGACAGTTTGGTTCCGGTTGTGAAACAAAACTTGTAAGCAGATCAGCTTTGTACATATATACTTCTATCATAACATTAATAGACAAAAGCATATTTTGCAAAACTTCAGTTACATATCATCATTACAAGACTAGTCGATTGTTTATGCTATCATGTATGTCATCTATACACTAAAGGAAAGTTTTTGCTGATTTCTCTTGAAGTAGTTTTCAGGCTTATGACGCGTATCGCGGAAGCGGATCTCGTATCACGTATTGGCATAATTATCAACATATCCGAATGCGAAAATGTTCTATATATTTCCTTTTTTTTCAATAAACTTTCATCTGAATTGATACGACGAGTTTTGTAACACACATATGTACAATCCACAACTTAATATGAGCATAGCTGTTTCGCAGTATCAGCGAAGTTGTATGGCAGTATACATAAACCCATAGTTGTTTTGCAGCATGGGCGTAGCTGTTTTAGAATGTAATTGCTACTGTACGTAAGTGGGGGGTAGTTTATGAATATTTAAGTGGCGATTCAAGTGATTTGGCTGTACAGCACAACAATTATTTGTGATAACGACAAGTACAGCGGGTAGGGATACGCATAATGCAGCCATGAAATATAGTGGCCATATAAAAAGGAACTGTGAAAGGTATAACGAATGATATAATAAGACTAATTTTACATCAATTAACAAGTAAAATAAGCTCTGAAAGTTTTTCATAACGACGATTTCATGTACAGTACTGTTCGAAAATCAGCTTAAATTCAATTATGAATTGTTTACCATTTGCCTTACTAAAAGAAAAGCAGTTAAAATTGACAAAGTGGAATCGAAACCGTGACTTTCTCGGCCAACGCCATCAAATACAAAGTATTCTATTAACCAAAAGCTCTGAAAGATACGTGTCAAATAAATGCCCCCTGTCAAAAACTACACAAAAAATGGTCACTGGCAAGGTCAAGGTCAGGGGGGTCAAGGTCAAGGTCAAAGTTCATGGTCAGAGGTCAAGGGTCAGGTCAAAGGTCAAGGTCAGGGCAACCTTTGACCTGACCTTGATCCTTTGACAACTGACCTCGACCTTTGACCTTTGACAACTGATCCATGACTTCCAGGGGTCAAGGTCAAGGTCAAAGGTCATGACCATTGACCAAGGTCAGTGGTCATTGGTCAGTGGTCAATGACCCCAATTAACCCAGGTCATGACCCCAATTAGCACTTTGGTCAATGGTCAGTGGTCAATGGTCAATGACCCCAACCAACACGGTCAATGACCCCCGTCGAACAGTGACAATAGATATGGGTTATAGAATGACGATCACCTGGCGGTCGAGCAGGCGGATTTCGTTAATAATTAAGCGTTGAAGTTTATTTATATGGAAAAAAACAAGCTCAGTAGCAAAAGTTTTAACATAAAACCCGTTTAATGGCAGAGGGTAAACGCCAAAAACATAGAACACAAAACAAAAATCACAAACAAGATACATGGAACAACAGCACAAAACTTCACAAACAACACAGTGCATATATCCTATATAAAAACTGGGTGTGTTAATCATGTCATAAATCCAATATATTAATCCAATCGTTATGAAACTTGTCTGCATGGTGTCTTGGAGAAGTATAATAAAGCAAAATATAAGGCCAGGAAAATATATAAAAAACATGAGAGAAGAAGTTAAATAGGTACCTCGAATCCAAGGCAATTTTGGAATAAGATTAAAAACACAATAAAACGAAAAAAAAAACATTAAAATATTCAAACTTAGATGGCTTTGAATGATTTACCCGAATGTGACTTATATGCAGAGGAGTTTGATTGTGACTTCACGCAAATTGAATTCCGTCCTGTGGTGTCGAAACAAAATAACATCAAAGCGCCAGGCTTAGATAATATACCTGCATAAATATTTAAAGGATCATATGATATTTACATCCACTCCACTTGCGTATGTATAACAAAATGTATACGGCAGGAATCTTCCCCCATTATTGGGGAAAGGGCATTATAACACCAGTCTTTAAGAAGGGTGACCCAGATTATGCAAAAAATATAGAGGAATAACACTTTCTTGTAAAAACTTTATTCACAATAGTTGCTTAATTGTTTGACAAAATGGTCAAGCAAATACCAAACATTATGTAGAAACCAATTTGGGTTTCAAAAAGGAAAGTCAATTATAGACTGCATTTTTATATTACAATAAGTCCCTAATTCAGGTGATAAATTGTATGCTGTGTTCGTAGACTATGAAAATTGTTTTGATTCCATTGAGAAAACAAGACGCCAATACGGCAACGCTGCATTGAAACCGGATTTTTTATTTGACGTTGCAATTTTGCAAATCTAGGATTAGAGCTAATGACCTAGTATTTTTAACCAAAAAGACCCATATTTATACTTATCGGAGTTCATACATATAACCTGATCAATAGAAACTATTCCATTTGTGTGAGGAAAGATGAACATTTTATAAATACATCAGCTTTTTCAATAAGATCTGTCCCAGAGACCTAGTTTTTGACCCTAGATGACACACTTTATCTTCTAAGATTTCATGTACACAAATATTTTTAAAGTTAAACATCGGGAAAATATTTTGTAAGATTTGACCTAGTGACCTAGTTTTGAACTGAGGTGACCCAAATTTACAATGTTTAAGAAAACATGTAGACAAATATTCTGACCAAGTTTCATATAGATTTGACAAGAAAATAATGAATTTTTATGTGGAATTATTTCTCCTAAGAATTGAACTTGTGACCTAGATTTTGACCGGGGATGACCCATTTTGAAGAACTTTCAAGATATTATGCAGACAAATATTCTGACCATGTTTCATGAAGATTTGACAAAAATTGTTGAATTTATGACATGGAAAGATTTTCCTAAGATTTGACCTAGCGACCTAGAATTTGACCTGGGATGACCGATATAAACAATAAGCAAGATATTATGCAGACAAATATTCTGACCAAGTTTCATCAAGATATGAAACAAAATGTTAAATTTATGACGTGGAAATATTTTTCCTAAGATTTGACTTAGTGACCTAGATTTTGACCCGGGTTGATCCATATTAAAATATGCAAGAGATAGTGCAGACAAGCATTCTGACCATGTCTCATCAAGATTTGATAAAAAATGTTGAATTTATTACCGTGAAATATTTCTTCTAGAGATTTGACCTTGTGACCTATATCCATATATATTCAAGATAACATGCCGACAAATAGTCTGACCAAATTTGATAACCATTGGATAAAAACTCTTGATTTTATTACATAAAACGAAAAGTTTAACGCAGATTTGTTAACGATCGCCCGCCAATCCGCCCGCCCGGTTTTTGCCATTCTATAATAATTTTTCGATGAAAAATCCGGCTAAAAAAGAAAATTGTGGCATAAATTGGTGGCTGAAAATATCCCCAGCCGCATGGTGACTGCTTCACAAGCAATGTTTATCTTATTAATATTATGTATACGACCTAAGAGTGTTCACCCTTCTTCGACTCAAAAGTAGGGGTAAAACAGGGGGACACTAGTTTCCCGATAATTTTCATGATGTTCGTGAATGATTTGAAGAAATTAATGATAATATCGATGATATCTTCAATTGTAACGAAACTACGTCTTCTCCTTTTACTTAAAGCCGACGATCACGTTGTTTTTGCAAAGTCAGCTCAGTCGTTTCAATCAAGGTTAGCAGTTATAGAAAACTTTTGCAAAACTTGTGGGCGAAAAATTAACACAAATAAAGCAAAAGTAATAATATTTCAGGGGCGACATACTAAAAAGGATTTCTTCATATATGGGGAAACGCTGGAACAAGTAAAAACGTTTGAATATCATTATATAAATATATAATAAAACGGACAGTGGAAACGAAGTCAAAAGGCAGTTGTTCATCATGCATCATATGCACTTAATATACTATTTTCTATATGTTATAAAGTTGAACTACTTCTACATCACACGCTGAAGTTATTTGACTCCCTAGTTTCATCGATTCTTCATTTTGGAGTAAAATTACTGGCCCGTACACGTACCCGGATTGGAATTAATTCATACCAACTTTTTAAGAACGTTATTAAATGTTAAACCAACAAGTCCGCATGATATGATGAACTTGGTAGGGTTACATTTATACCCCCCCCCCCTATATCCAAAGATATATTACAGTTGGGAACAGAAAAAATAACAGAAAATTATGATGTACAAATTTAGTCTTGAAATGTATATAATGTTGAAGTATATGGCCGATTAGTCAAAGGATAAAAATCAATAATTTTCAGTTTTTCAAGGATGATCCCAAGTATAAAAAATTGAAATCTTTAAATCATTAACCCCCCTGCCCCCCTTAAATTGTGTAGGTTAACTTATTTGGTGTCAGAAAAGAGGGGGAAAAAAATGAAAAACACCATTTCAGACTAAAATTTGCCATTTTTTTCTAAACCCTTCTAAGGATCAAGTACATGTATTGTATATCCATGTATTTTATTTCTACTAAAGGGGGATCTTATGGATTTTTTGACTGTTAAAACTTGATCTATGTTTTCAGGTCCATGAGATGGAGATAACTAGAAACCTCGCTGAGCGAAAACTGCGGGAACATCGGGGGAATGTCGTCGAGGCATTGATAGAATTGACTAACTGAATGAGCCACTGAGGTGTTTAATAAATTAAAATTGTTTTAAATTAATGTGATAGATTGATCCATGTATCTTTGAGAAGTTCTTCAAAAGGATGTTTAACTTCCAATAAAGATTTCATAGTGAAAGAACTAATGATTGAAGCTTGTTCAGAAGATATTTGAATCTACAAAGGACAGCATTGGAGAACAGAATTGGGGAACAATTTGACAATTTATTTTAATGGTATTTTTTTGGAATAAATTATAATGCATAAGACAATTTATTTGAATTTTTCTATTAAAAATTTGATTCGCATATTACTATTTGTAGTAGTGGTCAGGACATTATAGTTATTGTGTATTCATATTCTCATGCTTCACAATTCAGACCCTGCAATTTCATACTGAGCTTTGTTTCTGACTGAAAGAAATAGCTGTTAAATGTTAATTCCATTATGCTGTTAAACATACCCCATAGAAAGATAAATACAACTTCATTTCTGCAAGCAGTTAATGGCATATCATTCTTGAAAAGGTAAAAGGTGAACATTGAATAGTTTTGAAAGAAATTTTGAAGATATTTGATTTTTGTGATGCTTTTTATACCATTCAAAATAAAAGTTTTGAAAATATGTTTGTTTTACAAAAACAACCTCTGTCACCAGTTGTAATCATTTCGAGGTTAGGTTTGTCCTGTCATACTCAATTTTAAGTAAACCTGAGCATAAGTACCATATTAGATTGTGTTATCTTTGTTTTCAATGGGCCGGTTGTTCATAACTTTGTTATGGTTAACAACATTGTAAACTTCATCATGTTTATTTTAAAATTGTTACTAGTGATGTTCCGATGATCGATTATAATCGAAAATCGATTGGTTGGGCCTGAAATCGGCGACAATCGATTGTATTTGGTTATAATCGATCATCGAAAAAAAAATGAAAAAAAATATAAGTAAGTGTTCAGATGTTATCTTTAACAAAATGGCAGCTGAAAGCCACAATGAGCAAGTAAAAATGAACTATTTTTAGCTCACCTGTCACATAGTGACAAGGTGAGCTTTTGTGATCACAATTTGTCCGTCGTCCGTCCGTCCGTAAACTTTTACTTAAACGACATCTCCTCATAAACCGCTTAGCCAATTTCATCCAAACTTCACAGGAATGTTCCTTGGGTGGTCCCCTTTGAAAATTGTTCAAAGAATTGAAATCCATGCAGAACTCTGGTTGCCATGCCAATGGAAAGGAAAAACTTTAAAAATCTTCTTCTCCCAAACCACAAGGCTTAGGCCGTTGATATATGGTAGGTAGGATCACCAAATGGTCCTCTACCAAGATTGTTCAAATTATGGCCCTTGGGTCAAAATTGGCTCCGCCCCGGGGGTCATGGGTTTTCTATAAAAAAACTTAAAAAATCTTCTCCTCTGAACTAACTTGGCCTAGAGCTTAGATATTTGTCATGATTCATCGTCTAGTGGACCTCTACAAAGTTTGTTCAAATTATGGCCCTGGGGTCAAAATTGGCCCCGCCCTGGGTGGTCATGGGTATGCTCTATATGTTGATAGTTAAAACTTCAAAAATCCTCTCCTCTGAACTTACTTGGACTAGAGCTTAGATATTTGGCATGATTCATCGTCTAGTGGACCTCTACAAAGATTGTTCATATTATGGCCTTGGGGTCAAAATTGGCCCCGCCCCCTTGGGGGGTCATGGGTTTTCTCTATATGTTTGTAGTGAAAACTTCAAAAATCTTCTCCTTTGAACTTAGTTGGACTAGAGCTTAGATATTTGGCATGATTCATCGTCTAGTGGAACTCTACAAAGATTGTTCAAATTATGGCCTTGGAGTCAAAATTGGCCCCGCCCGGGGGTCATGGGTATACTTGATATGTTTATAGTTAAAACTTCAAAAATCTTCTCCTCTTAACTTAAATGGACTAGAGCTTAGATATTTGGCATGATTCATCGTCTAGTGGACCTCTACAAAGATTGTTCAAATTATGGCCTTGGGGTCAAAATTGGCCCCGCCCCGGGGGGTTAGGGTATTCTCTATATGTTTATAGTGAAAACTTCAAAAATCTTCTCCTTTGAACTTACTTGGACTAGAGCTTAGATATTTGGCATGATTCATCGTCAAGTGGACTTCTACAAAGATTGTTCAAATTATGGCCTTGGGGTCAAAATTGGCCCCGCCCCGGTGGGTCATGGGTATACTTGATATGTTTATAGTTAAAACTTTAGAAATCTTCTCCTCTTAACTTACTTGGACTAGAGCTTAGATATTTGGCATGATTCATCGTCTAGTGGACCTCTACAAAGTTTGTTCAAATTATGGCCTTGGGGTCAAAATTGGCCCCGCCCCGGGGGGTTGGGGTATTCTCTATATGTTTATAGTTAAAACTTCAAAAATCTTCTCCTCTGAACTTACTTGGACTAGAGCTTAGATATTTGGCATGATTCATCGTCTAGTGGACCTCTACAAAGATTGTTCAAATTATGGCCCTTGGGGTCAAAATTGGCCCCGCCCCCTTGGGGGGTCATGGGTTTTCTCTATATGTTTATAGTGAAAACTTCAAAAATCTTCTCCTCTGAACTTACTTTGCTTAGAGCTTAGATATTTGGCATGATTCATCGTCTAGTGGACCTCTACAAAGTTTGTTCAAATTATGGCCCTGGGGTCAAAATTGGCCACACCCCAGGGCCTTAGATATTTGGCATGATTCATTGTCTAGTGGACCTCTACAAAGTTTGTTCAAATTATGGCCCTGGGGTCAAAATTGGCCACACCCCGGGGCTGATGGGTTTTCTCTATATGTGTTATAGTGAAAACTTAAAAAATCTTCTCCGAACTCACAAAGACAAGTAACGTCTTAATTTAAACTGGATAACATATTTAGTACACATACCAATTTTCAATATGGGCCACATACAACAATTAATAACAAATATACATATATAGATACACACGTAAAATCAAGTAGTGACAAGAGCTTAGATATTTGGCATGATATATCATCTAGTTGACTTGTACCAATATTGTTCAATCTTTGGCCCTGGGGTCAAAAAATGGCCCCACCCTGGCGGTCATGGGTTTCCTTATATATGTATATGATGAAAACTTATAAAATCTTTTTCTCCGAAACCAAAAGGCGAAGGCCTTAGATATTTGGTATGAAGCATTGTTTATCTGACCACTATTAAGATTGTTCAAACTTTAGCCCTGGGGTCAAAATTGGCCACGCCCTGTGTTCATAGGCTTAGGTTTTCAATATTTTTATATAGTCTTATATAATAAAACTTTAAAAATCCTCTTCTCCAAAATATAAGACCTAGAGCTTTCATATTTGGTATATAGTGTTACCTAGTGGACCTACACCAAAGGTATTCAAATTATTGTCCTGGGGTCAAATTGGCCTTGCTCAGGGGTCATTTGTTTTTACATTGTCTTGTCACTTAAACGTCTTTTCCTCTGAAAGTAAAGGTCAGAATGACTCCATACTTGATATGTAGCATCCTTACATGGTCCTCTCTCAACTTTGTTCAAATGGTTTTGTTTGGCCCCTTTTAGGGGTCACCAGAGCAAAAAATAGAAAAACCTTTAAACAACTTGATCTTATTAACTGCTTGATGGATCTTCAAGTCTGAAGCATCCTAGCATGGGCCTCTGTCAGGTCTTTTCAAATAATTTTGTTTGGCCCCTTTTAAGGGCCACCAGAGCTAAAATTAGTAAAAAAAACTTAACATTTTCTTCGCATGAACCCCTTGATAGTTCTTCAGCAAATTTGGTTTGAAGTGTCCTTGCATGGACCTCTCTTAAATTTGTTCACATAATTTTGTTTGGCCCGGTTGCCATGGCAACCTAAAGGAAAATGTCAACAATTGGTTATAATCATCTTCTTCTCCTAAACCACTTTGACAATTTTGATGAAACTTCATAGGAATGATCCTTAGTTGGTGCTTTTTCAAAATTGTTCAAAGAAATTAATTCCATGTAGAACTCTGGTTGACATGGCAACCTTAAGGAAAAGTGTCAACAATTGTTTACAATCATCTTCTTCTCCTAAACCGCTTTGACAATTTTGATGAAACTTCATAGGAATGATCCTTGGTTGGTGCTTTTTCAAAATTGTTCAAAAAAATTAATTCCATGCAGGACTCTGGTTGCCATGGCAATCTGAAGGAAAATATAGGCTGTCGTGTCCGCGCTGTGACTTTCTCTTATATGGACAGATTTTAAAATGACTTGCCATATGTTTTCGAAATACCAAGACAACGTGTTGTGTGCAAGACCCATGTCCCTACCTCTAAGGTGAAAGATACACTAAGTGTTTATTCACAATGGAATGCTGAATATGAGGACATAAAGAGTGTTGGCTGTCATTTAGTATGATTGGGTTTTTTTCTATGCTCAGAGGCAATTTAATATAACTTGCAATATGTATTTGACACATAAAGGCAAGATCAACTTTTTATGTACTTGTTCATAGATCAATGTCACATTGGGGGGCATTTGTCACATACTTTGACAGCTCTTGTTCAATATTCTTTGAGAAACAAGCTATATTAATAACAAAGGTTTAACTCTTTTACTCGGGTGAGCGATTTAGGGCCATCATGGCCCTCTTGTTTATATAACACTTAATTACTTCAATCATAGACATAACGTATATGCATATAATGATTAAGAGTTTAATAATGTGCATGAATAAAACTTCACTTTAGGTTTTATCTAGTATTTTAAAAAACCGATTGTACTATCGATAATCGGTTACTTGAGTGGAACCGCTTATCGATTGTAAAATTGGAACCGATTCCCAACACTAATTGTTACTTCACTGGAAATGTAATCAATACAATTGTTATTTGTTGTGTTTATATCAAGGTTTGAGACAGTTGTATTAACTGGACTTGCTCATATTGAGATATGTGAGCACGTCAGAAAATAATAAAGGTTGAAAATTAACAATTATGTTGTTAATCATGTTGTTAACTTTTACAAAGTTCTGAATAATGAGCCTATTGATACTTTAACTTCCATCTTGGAACGGTAAAAAGTAGGCAGAACTTAACTGTGTTTTAATTATCATGTCAAGGATAATTTACCAAGGTATTCACTTATATGCCAGCTAGTTTAAATTGAACATTATAAGGACGACATGGATCAAATCTTAATGAAACACCCTTGTCATTGAAATTTTATCACTCGGGCATAACGCTTGTGTTTAATGTCACCAATTGTTGATGGAAATTGAACATAGAATAGCAAGAGCATGGAATTACACATGAAATAACCAAGATGAGGAATTACACATGAAATAACCAAGATGAGGAATTACACATGAAATGACCAAGATGAGGAATTACTCATGAAATGACCAAGATGAGGAATTACACATGAAATAACCAAGATGAGGAATTACACATGAAATAACCAAGATGAGGAATTACACATGAAATGACCAAGATGAGGAATTACACATGAAATGACCAAGATGAGGAATTACACATGAAATGACCAAGATGAGGAATTACACATGAAATGACCAAGATGAGGAATTACACATGAAATGACCAAGATGAGGAATTACACATGAAATGACCAAGATGAGGAATTACACATGAAATAACCAAGATGAGGAATTACACATGAAATGACCAAGATGAGGAATTACACATGAAATGACCAAGATGAGGAATTACACATGAAATAACCAAGATGAGGAATTACACATGAAATGACCAAGATGAGGAATTACACATGAAATGACCAAGATGAGGAATTACACATGAAATGACCAAGATGAGGAATTACACATGTGAAAAAGGCCTTGGAAGTGCAAATGGATTAAGGAAGATCATGGAATTAGACATTGATCATAAAAAATCATTGAGGTACACATGGAATTAGCAGACTAAGGGAGCTATATATGGAACTAGGAAGATAAATGGAATCACACATGGATAAGGAAAGATAATGAAATTACACACAAATTAAGCAATCTTATTGTATTGAACAAGGTTAAAGAAAGATCATAGCTACACATGGATAAGGAAAGATAATAGAAGTTACTCATGAATTAAGAAAGATCATTGAGTTACACATGAATTAAGAATGATCTTAAAAGTTACACATGGATAAATAAAATAATTGATAAACACATGGATTAGGAAAAATCATGGAATTACACATGGATTAGGAAAGATCATGGAAATACACATCAATTAGGAAAGATTATGGAGCTACACATAGATTAGGAAAGAACATATAGTTAAACATGGATAAGGAAACATCATAGAGTTACACATGGATTAGGAAAGATCATGGATATGCACATGGATTAGGAAAGATCATGGAATTACACATGGATTAGGAAAGATCATGGAGTTACACATAAATCAGAAAAGATCATGGATTTGCACATGGATAATGAAAGATCATGGAAACACACATTAATTAGGAAAGATCATGGAGCTACATATAGAGTAGGAAAGAACATAGAGATAAACATGGATAAGGAAACATCATAGAGTTACACATGGATAAACAAAGATCATGGAGTTACACATGGATTAGGAAAGATCATGGAATTACACATGGATTAGGAAAGATCATGGAGTTACACATAGATCAAGAAAGATCATGGATTTGCACATGGATAATGAAAGATCATGGAAATACACATCAATTAGGAAAGATTATGGAGCTACACATAGATTAGGAAAGAACATATAGTTAAACATGGATAAGGAAACATCATAGAGTTACACATGGATTAGGAAAGATCATGGATTTGCACATGGATTAGGAAAGATCATGGAGTTACACATGGATTTTGAAAGATCATGGAGTTACAAATAAATCAGAAAAGATCATGGATTTGCACATGAATAATGAAAGATCATGGAATTACACATGGACTATGAAAGATCATAGATATACACATGGATTAGGAAAGATCATGGAGTTACACATGGATTTTGAAAGATCATGGAGTTACACATGGATTAGGAAAGACCATGGAGTTACACATGAATTAGGAAAGATCATGGATTTGCACATGGATTAGGAAAGATCATGGAATTACACATGGATTAGGAAAGATCATGGAGTTACACATAAATCAGGAAAGATCATGGATTTGCACATGGATAATGAAAGATCATGGAATTACACATGGATTTTGGAAGATCATGGAATTACACATGGATTAGGAAAGATCATGGAGTTACACATACTTTGGAAAGATCATTGATTTGCACATGGATGAGGAAATATCATGGAGTTACACATACGTTTGAAAAGATCATGGAATCTCACATTGATTAGGAAAGATCATGGAGTTACACATACGTTTGAAAAGATCGTGGAATCGCACATTGATTAGGAAAGATCATGGAGTTACACATACGTTTGAAAAGATCGTGGAATCGCACATTGATTAGGAAAGATCATGGAGTTACACATACGTTTAAAAAGATCGTGGAATCGCACATTGATTATGAAAGATCATGGAGTTACACATACGTTTGAAAAGATCGTGGAATCGCACATTGATTAGGAAAGATCATGGAGTTACACATACGTTTGAAAAGATCGTGGAATCGCACATTGATTAGGAAAGATCATGGAGTTACACATACGTTTGAAAAGATCGTGGAATCGCACATTGATTAGGAAAGATCATGGAGTTACACATACGTTTGAAAAGATCGTGGAATCGCACATTGATTAGGAAAGATCATGGAGTTACACATACATTTGAAAAGATCATGGAATCGCCCATTGATTAGGAAAGATCATGGAGTTACACATAAACAAGGAATGATCATGGAATTACATATGGATTAGGAAAGATCATAGAGTTACACATATAAATTAGAAAATATCATGGAATTACACTATGTTTACAGTTATTGTCAAAATTCACCATTGTCATGGCCGCCATGTATTCTTCAATGTCCAAGATATAGTCCGGAAAACGTGGTCAATTACGTCTTTAAAACATCTGCAAAACAAAAGAACGACCAGCAACTAGCGGAATGAAGTTATTTTGAGAAACCATAATTAGTTAAGCCTTATTTGAAAAAAAATGATTTCAGGATATGTATTCATAAAACATCTTATGTCCTTTCCGTATTTAAGTCATTTTTTAAAACTTTCATTTTTTAAATTAAAATATTATTAAGAAGTGTTTTTGAAAGAAAAGTACTGCTAATAAGTACAGTTGCGTGACTGTGATCATTATATATTAATCACGGTCGCCGAAACGCTTTTTTTTATTGATTTTGGATTTTTAGGGAAACCCTGAATTTCAGTATGTTTTTTTAATCAACTCAATAAGAATAAAGTATTTAAGATATGATTACGTTTTTGCAAGTGTATGTGTGTGTGTGGGGGGGGGGGGGTTAACAAACTGATGAAGTTAGGAAATTACTTCAGACGTTTTAGGAATACCGACCCTATTCACCAATGCAGGTACACGATGTCAACAATAAAGAATATTATGATAATTAGAGGTCTAACCCAGTTCCATTATTCCATTCAAATGTATTACTATTGTTTTGACGATGTTTTTGTTTATATATATCTAAACATTTTGATTGAATGCCGTAAAATGTTTAAACGTAACAATGTTGCACTACTAAGGATATTTTAAACCCCAATATATGGATGGTAGTTGATTTGGGTCAAATATTATTAAACCCCAATTTGTGATATTTACACTAGCACTATGTGAAAAAAATGGCGATAGACCAGCAATTGATAGAAACTTGTGAATATCTGTGCGTTTAAAGTGACAATCTCATGCTTAAACGATGTGAATAAACAAACTGACCGATGCTATTGTTTGAAGATAGGGCTATTTATGATGTTGATATTTGTACTTCTGTAAATAGGTAGCTGATAGTCATGACATGCAAATAAACAATGTGAGAGGATAACTGACCGACAGCGAACATGGCGACATTGTTAAAAAACTTTAAACAAAGTCTTAAAGTTCGCCAAGAACCGGATATTCAACACAAATCAGAGGATGATGACACGTCCGCCCCGGAAGACAAAAATGTACCGGAGATGGCGCATGCGCAGTCGTTATGCGAGTTGGACCACCCTTTCCGGCACCCGAATGAGACCTCTGACCTGCGATTGATAGTGGAGGGACGGCCACTGTACGTGTCAAAGGTCGTTCTGTCGCTGGTGTCTCCTGTGTTTAAACGGTAAGTCTCTGGTTGCAAAAAAAAATATTGTGTCTTTGACTCAGCGTTATTTCAATGTCTTTTATCTTATACTGTTAAAAGGACTCGCTCATTTTTTGGACCATCTTTTCACGGTAATGCATGTGAAAATAAAATGTTATAATTTTTCACTCTTTGTAACCGAATTTGCAGAACCCGCGCCGGTACAGTAAAGAAAAATAATTGAAAAATGACGCCAACACTACTAGCCCATATGGACTCTTACATAAACTGAGGGATAATATAACCTTTATAGTATCCATTAGTATCATCGCATGCTATTGCAAATCAACCAATCACACTCAAGCTTTTTGTTGTGGAATTCAAAGACACTATTTGAGCAAATATCAACACTTGTTGAAGGCCTAGAGGCGTCAGTAACGTAGATTTAACACTCCTTATGATTTGCATCTCTTTAATTCGTCATAAACAAGTGCATTTTACATAACATGATCGATTCCCTTTAATAAATTGTAACTATTAAAATAAAACAATAGTGTTTATATCTTCCAACTTCATGTAGATTTGACCTGAGTAACATGTTACCAAATTTCATTTTTGATAAATTTTCTCTTAAAGATAGACTCTTACTCCCAATTAAGATTTACCACAAATGATATAATTGTTTTAATATACCAAAGAGGATGAATAAATGTCGAAAACAATGGTTTTCATGAAGGAAACAGAGTTTAATTTGAAAGAAAGGTGCAGAAAACACGGTATTTCTACCTTATGAGACGATAGTAGATCGCAGTAAATCTTTTAGCACTCACCAATTATTTCATATTTGTTGCGTGTTCAGCTATTAAATACACAGTTACAATCTTGTTATCAATAATTAATATTTTCCATGACTGTATCACATAGGGAGTAGTTAAAGGTTTATCACTCAAACTTACGTAATGACGCGAACACTTCATTTTTAATGCGTTTGATCAAGTTGCTATGTCGTCCTCCCCTCAACCTTATTAAGATTCGTACCCAATCCGTTCGCGCCCCATCCGAGGCTTCTAAAATTGGACGCAAATATAGCTGGTTACTACTGGAAACTGAAATTGATTCATATCAGGCTTGACAAGATTTTTTTCATTTTGTTTTTCATCGGCGGTTTATCGAAAAAATACATGCTAATAAGGATCCATTTGAAACGATCGCTTTATCAAAGTATCACTGCATTTTTTCTTATAATTTTGTCAGTGTTCTGTTGCAAAAACAACCTCATAACATGCACACTGTGCTCGGAAGACAAATCACTAAAGTGACGTAATTTACTCAAATTTGACGCGCTTTTCCCATTAAATACCGATTTTTAAGTGAGTTATAAGAATGAAAGAAGAGGCCAATCAAGTGTTGTCTTTTCAATGCTTTTCCATCGAATTGGCAACAAAAGTTATATTTCTTGAGAACGGAAGTGAAATATATAGCTTTCTCTCACTTAAACAAATATTTGTCCTTTATTTCTTCTCACTCAAATTTAAAAAGTGTTAAGTCAATCTAGGAATTCAATTTTATTTTTCTCATTCCACAGGTTATTTCTAGCGGGGTCGGTTGAAAGCATGGTAGAACTTCCGCTGCCAGACCGGAAGTACGCGGACATGGTGCAATTCCTTTGTTGTGTGTACCCGGACATTCTCGCACCGATTACAGGTGAGATAAGTCGTAGCTTCTATGACGGCATTCTTATTCATCAGAGGTTTGACAATGCTAAGTTTTATGGTACGCCCTTGTGTACGTGATTGTGGTACGCTCTGGTGTACGGGAATGTGGTACACTCTGGTGTAAGAGAATGGGGTACGCTCTGGTGTACAGGAATGTGGTATGCTCTGGTGTACGAGAATGTGGTACGCTTTGGTGTACGAGAATGCGGTACGCTCTTGTGAACTAGAATGTAGTACGCTCTGGAGTACGAGAATGCGGTACGCTCTGGTGTACGAGAATGTGGTACGCTCTGGTGTACGGGAATGTGGAATGCTCTGGTGTACGAGAATGTGGTACGCTCTGGTGTACGATAATGCGGTACGCTCTGGTATACGAAAATGTGGTACGCTCTGGTGTACGAGAATGTGGTAAGCTCTGGTATACGAGAATGTGGAACGCTCTGGTATACGAGAATGTGGTACGCTCTGGTGTACGAGAATGTAGTACGCTCTGGTGTACGAGAACGTCATGACTGCTAACCAACCCCCGAAAAAACAAACGAATACTTAATGAGTGAAATTCTATGTAGAGTATAGACACCAGAGCCTGTTAGATAGTTTTCCAGTGCTAAATTAGTTTAAATAAAACTTGCATCTATGTGTGTTGATCATGGGAATCACACAAAATGCATCTTTTCTGATATCAAATGCCAAGAATACGACAACAAAGTTTGAAACATGTTGTTTACATGTGTGTTTTGTTGTCGGAATCATAGTAAAAGGAAATTTGGGACAAAAACGATACGATCATCGATCATATAAAATGTTTGCTTTTATATCGGGAAATCCAAACCCTATCCGTCTGTGGACGCTTAACATAGACACGATTTGTTAAGGCCAACGTCAATGTGAGGTCCATCCGAGGTTTTGAAGGGAAAACTTAATAGCGTCCTCATTCAATAGTGTTTAAATAGGTTTTTCATTGAAATTTCGATATTTTATTGATTTTTTAAACTGTTTTGTCTGTTTACACCGCTTATTTCTTTCTATGATTATTCTAGTCTAAGAGTAATTTTTCACAAATCTTGAACCAGTTGCAATTTTAGTTTTATATGTGCCACTAAATGTGTCGACTCACTGTTGGAAGGTATTCGTACGGCACAAGATAAATAAGAACTACTTACAGCCTCACTGTGGATAGTGTAAAAGTAGGTCGTTGAAACTTATGTTTGTCCTAATACTATTGTGTTGCAAATATATTTTATCAAACATTTAACTTTGAAAAGAGATGTAATAGAAGTAAAACCTTTGATAATGAAAAAAGAGACACCAAAATGAAATAATATAATTTAGTATCAGTATTATTTTTTTATAGAAATCAATATTGTGATCATATTGGACCTGGCGGAAGAATTCCAAGTTCATCGCCTTGTGGAAAAATGCGAGGAGTTTCTAGCCAATGACATAGCAATCACGCCCACGTCATCACCATACCCACAAAAAGTAGTTCGCTACCTTTACCTCTCAGACAAATATGGACTGGAGGATCTACAGAAAGCTGCGTTTGAAACTGCGGCTAGAATGCAGTCCGATATGCTGGAGAATGTGCGGGAATTCTGGCAACTTCCGTCGGTTACGACGACGAGCGTGTTTATCCGTCGTCTGAAGCTGCTGGAAGTCAGCGGGCGGGCGGTTCGGACGCGCATTAAGGAGGCACAGAACCATTGTACGCTTTACCACAAAGGGGAGAGAACTGGAGACAACGTGTGTAACAAGTGCTTTGCAGGGATTGGCAAATTCGTGATTTCCGAGATGAAATATTTTTGATGTCGCCGAACACTTTTATGAAATCACAGCTGGTTTGCGGAAATATAGTAACGCTTATTCACATCGACTTTAATAGACGTAAACATATAAGTGATCGTTGAATCTGTAATGTATTAAACGAGTTTTCTAAGGTTGAAAAGGAGCTTTAGCAAACGAGTAAAAAAATGTAATAAATTTAGTATTCAATGAACACGAATTTTATTATATCGGAAACTTGTAATGACGTTATTTTATGATAGCGACAATTTATGATTAAAATATGTGTATCACACTGTGTTGTTTTTGATGGGCATAGATCAACAATGGCCGTTGTTTTAGAAACGTTTAGATGGCAGAAGGAATTTCTCGGAGGCAAATTACTATACTTAAATGTAATAGATGATTTCTGTTGATTTCTACCGTAGGTTTAACACGAACTTAAAGTGCGGGTTAGGGTTAAATTTGACTCGAATTTAGGACCGGCACACATTGTACGAACATATAAGAAGTTAAAAGTTAACCCAGAAGTCACTAGCGCTATCATTTTCGAACATGTATAAGTACGTATTCATGAGATGACCCGAACCCGAACGTTTGACCCAGATTTTAAATAATGATTTGAGTGGTTTAAAAAGAGTCATGTACTGTCAAGTTATGTACATAGGGTCATGATATGGATATCGAGATCGGTGTTTCATATAAGCATAAACTGAGTGCATAAAAGTGAGTATTAAGTTCTATTTTATAATAATTAAAGTATATTATCGCATTGCTTAACTGTCGCATGTGTTTTAATAAAATAGTGTTAAGAATGTGATTTAGATAATCTTTTTTCTTAAATATTTTGTCAAACGTATTTCAGTGAATCGTACAATTAAATCTGCTACAATCTAAACAATTTCGTTACAGGATCAACAGAAAAAAGTTTAAAGACACTTTAAAAACGATAAACTGTTAAAGACAAAACCAGTATGAGCGTGCAGCTTGGAATTATCATTATCGTATGTGCTCTTCTTGCAAACATTTTCATGGAAAAGAAGCAACACACGCGAACCGATGACGTCATCAATGACGTATACGATTACATCGTAGTGGGTGGGGGAACGGCAGGATCAATTATCGCTACGAGGCTGTCAGAAGATGCCGCTACAAGTGTGCTTTTGAAGACGATGAGTCAGATGCATTCAGTATTCCATCCGCTTGGTTTTCAACACAATATTCCAAATTTGATTGTGGATATTATACCGTGTCACAAAAACATTCTCACAAGGTTTCAATGCTCAAAAGTCCTATTGGCCACTAGGCTGTGGTAAGTTTTTCGGTTTTTACCATATATGGAATATTAAAATAGTCACGTGGTGTGGGCATGCGCGGTGCTACACTACCGTGATGCTGACTGTAACAAAAATGGCTGCCTAGAAGAAGGAAATGTGTTGCCGGTAACGAGACTTACGCATACTTGGTTGCATGTTTGTATGAAATCATGAGAAGATAAGTGGTGTTAAATGTGTGTAATTTAAATACTTTGTTCAATTGAGTTTAGCGTCGTAGCCAACGGTGAAAATGGCATCGATCCAATTCCAAAATAATAATTGATGTTTTTTATTTCAATATTTGTTAGTTCTTTTTATGTTTTTACTTTGACTACATATAGGCTAAGGATACAAATCCGTACACTTTTTAAGTGTTTTTTCACACTTATCTTTTTTGTTGTAAGTTAAAATTTCGTATGAAACATCTTTGGTTAATGTGACAACAGATTCCCGTCCTAATATTTTTTTATGTAAAAAAATCGTTCATATTATGGAAAGAAAAACACCATTAAAATTATGCTATGGAGGGCACATATACTGTTTCCTTGCATGGTAATACAATTATAAATCATACCGATGCTATTTTGAATAAACACTACTGTAATGCACCAGTCAATTGTAACCACGGCCCCCCTAGGTCCGGGGGTGTGGGTGGGGTATATACCAGGGATAGCTGGGGAAGTGGGCCGTGTTTTTACCTTTCAGGTGGCCCCACAGTGCCGGGTGAATGAGGTGGTTTTGTCTTCGCTTTAAATATACCTAGGGTCCCTGGCGGACAGGGGCATTTGGCGGGGATCTTACCATCTGTTTGTGCCCGCAGGGCGGGGATTTTAGCTGGGGTTGGCTGGGCTGAAAGTCAAAATCCCCGCTATCCCCCAGAAAGGGAGGGGGGGGGCATGGTTACAATTGACTGGTGCATAAGCCTCACTCAAGTTATTTATTGTTTCAAATGTTTTTTGGAACAATTGCAATTCAAATGTTAAGATTATTTATATTTATAAATATCTTGAAGTTAACATAACCACAAAACCTCAAAAATGCACATGAATCTTCTGAGGTCATTCCCGCGTGTGCTACATTATGATTTTTAAGCGTATTTACATTAAATGGCATTTTTTTTTTTTAAAAAGTACTCAACAAACAAGATGAAATTAATGAACTGTATTCATCAAATAATGCACCAGTCAATTGTAACCACGGTTCCCCCAGGTCTTTGGGTATACCGGGGAAAAGGGCCGTGTTTTTACTTTCCAGGTGACCCCGCAGGGCCAGGTGACCGTGGTGGTTTTGTCATAGGGCCATATTAAGCCGAGATTGGGCGTTATTTAGAGTCTCTGGGGTGCGGGGGCATTTGGCCGGGGTTTAAACATCAGTTTGTCCCCGCAGGGCGGGGATTTTACCCGGGGTTGGCTGGACCGAAAGTCAGACCGGGGGGGGGGGGGGGGGGGGGGCTGGTTACAATTAGTAGGTGATCAGTATTTGTGCCCTGTTTGGAAATATACCACGTATGGTCAACCAGTAATGTCATAATTATTCTTTAAGCTGCCCTGCTATAACTCCTGTTTGAATTCTTTTCATCTCAGTAAGTTATTGTGGGGCTATTAGAACAGGTTATATGAAAGTTGACGTCACGGTATGTGAATTTCATCACCAACATCAGAATCTTCTATTTAGAAGTAAGAGCCACATTGTTGGTTGCTTGTCATGTAATGGGACAAAATAAAATTTATCATGAGGAAATAGTTGTCAAACATTTAAAATGCTCCAAAAAACTGATGTTTACAACCATGTACACAGGAGTTAAGAAATGAAAAAGACATGTTTGTGAATTGTCACAGTAAATAAATACTGCCGGTAGATATCTATAACTGTCTCCGATGCCCAGTTGTAAAGTTGTCCGCCTAAGGAGTTGGAGGTCAGGGTTCAAACTCCCAAGCCACTTCTTACTGAAATACTTTAAAAGTTGGTACAAGTACATGTAGCTCCCTTGTCTGGTGCCTGGCAGTGTAGTGCTTGAAAAAGTAGTGTATTCAGTACTGGTTTAGTCTAGGTAAGTTGCACCCTGTGTATCAGTGCTTCACACCTAGCCCGTGAAGGAACTAAGGGGTCTCTTTGTAAAAGAGCTAGGGTATTGCACCTGGACTCTTGTTTACCACATCTGCCTTTTGCTACATCTTTTTCTATTTTTTTTCTATTTTATAAGGTGGTTGTCTCAAGGTGTTCATGTTAAATAAAGCATTCAGGGTTGTTTATCTTCCAAGTCTAATTTCAACATGTAAACATGACGGTATTTTTCATGGTCTCTGCACAATTGCCTCCGAATATGACAATTCTGTCTCATGGAAGTGGCATGCAATGCACCAGTTATTGGTTTCCCCCCCAGACCTGGGAATTTGTTGTTACAATTGACTGGTGCAATTTAACTTGTGTGATCATCTTTTTCAAAAATTTAATATTGTCACTCTTCAGACAGTTTGAGGGACGAATTTCTCATAGTATACTATACATGACAAACAGAATACTTGAAAAAAATGTCTGTTTTTCAGCCTGTCTGTGAATTTGTTAAAATTCACAGCCGAAAAATGACAGGCTTGAGCCTTGCATACGAGAAAGGCTAAATACCCTCTAGGGTTATAACATTGAAAAGTCAAAAGATAGTAATAGTAATCTTTTCTTTTTTAAAAAAAAATGTCCACACACACTTCAAACATGAATAATATTGATATCAAGTCATAGGGTACCTATATATTGCTTTTAGTGAAACAATGTTTATACTCCTTTTCACTAGCTAACGACCAAACTAGTTTGTTCAAACAGTTGGAGAAATCCATCAAAACAGACACATATTTAGTAAACAAAAACACTATTTTATACACCTAAATCACACATTTTGGTGTCAGTGGTATTCATTATATGACAGTACTGTTTTATTAACAGCGTTGATACAAATCCAATACCTAAAAGAATTAAGTACTCTTACTGGAGCATGATTTAGATATGAAACTATTAATCTTTTAAAGGGACACCGCATAATACAATTGCACACAATTAAAAATATTGTCTAGAATTTACATAACTTTTATATATTGTTGTGAAAAAAAAATGAATTACAGATCAATACATACCCTGCTGTAAAAGTCAATAAAGTGGTCCAGTGAACTCATGGTTCCAATACCCAATTATGGGAACTATTATTGCTTTGTCTTTGGGTACAATTAGGTTTGGTGTTTCTATACAGTGTCAGCAGGTGCTCTAAAATGGCAGCCAAAGGAATGCTTTTTATCTATATAATTTGCATATATTATATATATAAATATCACAGATTTGGTTAGTATACTGAAAGGCTAGTCACGACATAGACACAGTGAAGGTCAACTCTGCTGAAAGTCACAGCAAATAGTTGTAGCCCGGAATTATAGCTATTCTGGTTTACCCAACCTAATCCTCCGGTACAAACAAAATTAAACCGTTGTAATATATACACGTTACTTTGGAAACAATAGAGTCATTGGACTGTTACATGCATTTCAATAGCTTGAAATTCACCTTTTATTTGTACCGGCATAGGAAAACTCAGTTATGTTAATTCCGGGCTATATGTATTGCTACAATGCTTTAAAGTTGAGTTTAAGATATGAAATGATCACATGACTTGCAAGGTCATATCATTCCATGCTTTTTTTTAACTGGGAACCCATTATGTGCTATTTCTAAACAGGTAAACTGTGCTTATGTCAGTGATGTGACATAATTGTTGGGTTTATCTTCATTATAAATGATCTGCCTCATGGTAGCTCACAAGGAAATTTCTATGCTGTTTTTGAGAAGTTACTGGGTTTTTTGACCATCTGATGTCTGGACAATTATCGAATAGAATGTGTAACGCTTTGATATAAAAAAAAATGTGTCGGAGACTGGGTTCAAACCCGCGTGGCCAAATTTGAAACCCAGCATCTTACTTTTCTTACGTGAGAAAGCCCCTTGAAAGCCAAAGTTTAAGCCACTTTCACTGATACTCAGTACCTTGATAGTTTGTAAATTGACTTAAAGCTGCACTCTCACAGATTGAACGTTTTGACAACTTTTTTATTTTTGTCTTGGTTTTGAGCAGTTTTTGGCGTAAATATCAGAAAACCAGTAATAAAAGACTGATGACAAAAGATCAGATGGCAGATTTTCATATTTCCTCTCCAAAATTGATGTTTATGCATTTTTTTAAATCGTCTAAGCCATAAAACATTAAATTTGGAATGGAAATATGAAAATCTGCGATGTGACATTTTGCCAACGGTCTTTCATCACTGGTTTGCAGATATTGACACAAAAGTTTGCTAATTCCAAGACAAATAATAAAAAAGTTGTAAAAACGGTAAATTTGTGAGAGTGCAGCTTTAAGTTGTAATATTTTTGAATTTGTAACTCCAGTTCACGGACATTGAATGATGATTGTTAAAAAGTTTCTGATTTTATTCCCCCGCAACAGAGTGGGGAGAGGATTATAGGAATGCATTTCGTCTGTCTGTCCATAACATTTCGTGTCCGGGCTTTAACTTACTTATGCATTAATGGATTACCATTTTCCTTTGTACAAATGTTGTCCTTATTGAGACGATGTGCAGTGAACTTGATCCGGGTCCATATTTCAAATGCATTGATGGGTACCATATAACTTTTTACAAATGTTGTCATTGAGATGATGTGGAGTGACCTTGACCCAGGTCCAAACCTCAATGTTCAAGGTCACATCTGACATTTAAAGGCGATATCCAATTCATCTGTAAGAAAATCACAAATTTCTGAATTCATGTACACTTGAGCCTTAATAACTTTTATTTTTACACAGATATTAAGTTGATAAGTAAGTGTTGACAAAAAGAAGCATGAATAACATGAAAAAATTATATAAACAATGTTTGATTTAGTACCCAAGAAAGAAATTAAACCTTGATGGGGAGGTGAAGTTTTTTCTACAGGGTTCAGGCTGGATGTTGAAATGGTGCTCTTCGAGTTTGGCTGACTTCTGCTGCTCTTCGTTGATTTCTTGTTCGTAAATTGTAATAAAATAATTTCATTAAACATTAATATCCATTTTTATTATTTTAACATTAAAATTACCCTAATGGAAAGTTCATTATATATAGATGATGCTTGTTTTGTTTTTCAATGTAATATTGTAATTTATTTCACTGAACGAGCAAGATAAATGTCATTTCAAAAAGGATATCATAAATTTATAATTTGAGTTCCTGGACCCTGTTTGCACTAAAGTATGGTTTTGACATTAAAACTGACTAAAATTCAGAACAGTGTAAATAACCATTTTGTTTTACTGATAAATTTCTTTTATTAGACAGAAAGCACATAATGAATATTACATATTAATCTGTCATTTTTGGCATTAATTCAATTAAATTTGATTAACATTACAATGAATTGACAATTATTGACAAGCAAGAATCATTGATTATCTAATGAGCATTAAGATTCAGTAAATAAACAAAACTAATGCATATATACAATTATAAACATATCTTTCACTGGGGATGGGGGGAATGTCACATAGAGAAAGTAGACAATCCAATGTATCTTACGCCAATATAAATTTATTGCCACATTTTCATCAAATTCTTGTTTTAAATAGTGGTTTGGGTTGTGTGTTTTTTATAAATGACTGTATCACATTTGGATATGTGTTCATGCTCTGTCTTATTGCATAACACAATGTAACAATCCTCCCTTTTTACATGTAAATGTTTACATCAACACCAGCTGGTATCAATTTAAGCTGTTTCCAATGCCTGACAAATATGCAAGACGGTTAGACCCGTGTTGAGCATTTTTATATCAGTCAATAAATTTAAGGGGCCAGGGGGAAATTTCCGAAAAGGGGGTGGGGGATCAAAATATACCAATTTAATCATAGCCGACTTATTAAAACTTACAAAGTAGTCATGTAAGAAATGAAGATGCCAAGGACTATGAAAAATTTATTATAAAATGTATAATTATAAACTAAGAGGTAAAACTCATTCACTGATATAAAAAAAACTTGTTTACCGTACTACTCAGTAAATATCTAACATACCCGATGACAGAAAGAATTGTCAGTGTTCTTCTTGTATTTGGTCCCTCCAGGTACATGGCGTCGACAGAAATGGTCCAGTAGGAAATCTTCTCTAGAACACTTCACTGGGCAAAGGGGGCAGTCAAACCATGTCTGCTACAGTTAACGGACACAATGCATTCAATATTTCTTGCTTCAAGTTATAAAATGAGGTTTTTACAATTCACTTCGACACTTTTCGTAATATTGCACGTTAAAACATTTCAACAGAAAGCATCAAAGCAATACACCAAAACATTCTTAGAAATAAATAGAAAAAAAAATATGATAATAATAATAATGCAAACTCAAGGGCTATAACTCTGGTTTTACTAAATGAAGCTGGGAATGAAATCCTCATAGATTAACAAAGGCATTGGTTTTGCATTTGCCTACCCTTTTTTTATTAAATTATTGGAAAACTGAATTGTATTTAATTTAAATGATGCTGCAATTTGTTACAAATTGCAATTTCATGTAGCATGTTCTTACCTTGTTTATCTTCTTAACTCCAGTCATTGTAGAGCAGACAGGTAGGCGCTTCTTTGTGGTAATGGCGTCTTCTTTCGGGCACTAAATATGCAAGATATCAAAGCATTTATTATCCATAACCACCATCAAAAGTGTTTCTTCTCTCTATTTCAAGAACACATCAGAACACTAGGACATTGTTATGGCTCAGAAAATGATTAGGATTAACTTTGATAGTTATGTTGATTTTAATCTTCTTTGAAGAAACTACATCACTACAGGAATATTGTAACTTACCATCCAGATGCTATGTACATTGTCTGCCTTCACCTTTACCGTTACATCAGATGTCAACAGAATTTCAACGTGATCTTTATACTGCTCAGATCTACAAATATACATGTGGAAACATAATTGTAACATCAATTAATTGATTTGACAAGTAAATTAAACAGAAGCTTTAACATCAGCAAATATATTTCATTTACCTTTGAACTTTCAGCTGTCTGTGTTGCGTAAATTTTCTTCGCCTTGCCCTTCGATGTTTGTTTGATCTGTGGTTACATGGTCTGGCTGATCTAGCACATTCATCAACCTAAATATTAATGACAAAAAACGTTGGCTACCTTCTGGGTATAAGTCAATCAGGATATATAAAAATATAGCAAAATATGGAAATGTTTCAGGTTGTTTAACCCTTGTCCCTACCAAAGGTAGACAAGAAACAGACATGCTTTAAATGTTTTCATCAATGAATGTATTTAAGTTTAGTTATGTAAATGCTCATTAAATTTTATTAAAATTGTTGCATTGCCCATCTGAAACAGCTTAACAGGCTTTCAAAAAGAACACCAGCACAGGAATCTCAGATTGACATAAGTTTTTTTTGCACTATTACCTATATTTATTAAATAATTATGTTATAATATATATTTTAAGTACAAAACAAACATAACAGAGACCTTCAATACATTGCGCCTTGGTAACTTCACATTATGCTGCACTGAGGTAACATCTGGAACTTCAGCTGCTGGCTGTAAGAATAAAACAAATGTTCCTTTTGCGGTCATAATATGAAGTTCAGTTCATCTGTTTTATGAAGTCACTATAATTAAGAATAACCTTTGTTATCTCCTCTGAATAGAGGCATTTTCAAAATAAAAAGAACAGTGGTACAAAATAGGAATTAAGGCAAAAAACACACAACATATTTGATTCTTCCATGCTAAGGTTAAAACACTTGACATTGACCACTTTTGCCTTAGTAAATAAGTGTTAATTTACTTTCGACACAAAATAGATAAAATATATATTAGCACAAGCCCCATCCCTGCACTGGTAAAATGTGTTTTGGCTTCCTCAATTTCTGGGTTTTATACTGCAGGGCTTGTTAAAAAAATCAAATGCCAAGCATTTATACATGAATTCGGGCTTGTTCATCCGAAAGACTAACTTGATGACTGACCAAATGTTACGAATATCAAATTAGAAAAGGTTCATAATTGTTTGAATTACCTGTTAATGGTAACTTATGAATGAACATCCTATATCTACCAACCAACACAAGCATCTTATCAGAGAATTCAATGCTTTTGATAAATTATAACTATTCATCTAGCAAATGACATCCATTTAGAGCAAGTGTTGTATTTACCAAACGAACTATTTCAGAGTACAGAGGCTGCTTGCTGGCCTGGACATTCTGGTCACTGACTGGTTCAACAGCAGCTGCCAGGCTTTGAAAATAGTCAGAGCTAAAAATAAGGCACCAGGAAAATATTGTTTTTAATATCTCAGACGTAGGGAGTTAGGAACACCATATGAACTATAATTAAATGGACATCCTTCTTTTAACTGACTAACATATTACAAACCGAACAAGAGTCATACTTAACCTTGCATCATACAACAAGCAATTAAGTGAGACAGTATCGAACAATGCCAACATTTAATATAATTCTTATCATTGTAAAATATTTCATGTTAATTCATCAACACGACATGTTCATCTTATACCCTTAAACAACACTGAGGTAATGACAATATTCGGATATTTTACACAGGCAAAAAACTAATTAACTCAGCTGAATTGTAATATATTTGAAACAAATACCACTGGTCAAAGCTTGATGCATCAATCTCTGCTGAATGTGGTTGGCGTATGTCTTCATTCCAATGTACATCCTGCTGATAGGCTATTTCACTCCAGGAATACACATCCTCCTCAATCACCTGACTACAATGTCTACCACCAACACGACTCAGATGAAGTCCATCACGACCCAACACATCAGCACATTCCTTAATTGTATATAAAAACAGAATGCATGGTTTAACAAACTTTTCAATCATTGGAATATTAAGTCTTCATCTTTGCTATCTTCAATATACTATCTTGTTAACGGAGATACAGAAACAAAAATAATGATATTGCTCATATACTGTTTTTGAAAAAGTTGGTGAATATTATATAAATATTGCATGCCTTCCAGTGTGACAGTACATATTGTTAACATGAGGAAATACTGTTACCGAGGAGAAGCCGAGGGTAACAGTATTTACCCGAATGTTGACAATATGTACTGTCACACTGGAAGCCATGCAATATTTATTTTATTATACCGAACACAGTTACATTTATATACATGATATATAAGATTTTTACAATAACACAACTTTCAAGTTTAATCAATTTATTCTGTAATTATTGTTTGTTTACTTTAGCTGTCATTTTGTTGCAAATGTTGTTTAGAAATAAGGCAAACACCGGTTGTAACCAGATTCACAATACATTTTAATAAGCGCTTACCACCTCAGACTGGGGAAACCAAAAAATGCCTATTTTAAGACGTGCGTGCTATGTGACAGTATCATGTCAACCGGTCAAAACGATACTGTCAGTGTGTGACAGTACGAAATTGCCCATGATGGGAATATGAGAAATTAACATGGGCAGGTCACGTGACTTATAATAATGATATATGTATACCAATGAAATAAACAATATCATTATGACAACCCATATCCACAAAGGCATAAAAATGCATTACAGTTACATATTTCTACCTGTCTATATAAATAAGGATCATCTTAAATTTGCCAAATATCTACAACTTTTATTTCTGTATTGCATAAACTTATTTTGTTGATTTATACCTGAGCTCCATATCCAAGGAATCTGATGTATGGGATGGCCTCTGAAATGTCCATTAGCATGGTGTTAGCATTCTGGATCCATCTGTTGAAGACTCTCGCTAATGTTGAAGATACTCGTCTGTCATTCTTTTTTCGTGGCAGAATAGAACATAAAACAATCTCAGTTTCCGGACTCGTCTCGTGGATACTATCACATACCTCAGTGACTCTCCTTTGAAATAAACATACATTATTAGACTATTAATAAAGCCAAGGCAAACAAGTAGTGACTTCTTCAAATAAAGCATTATAAAGTCGTAATAACACTTTGTCATAACTTTCTTGAATCAGGCATATTTCATAACATTAAAACTTGAGGAAAAGGAGATTAAATAAAATTTCATAAATTGTTTTGTTACTTAGTAGACAAAATGTGTGTCATTGAAATAGAGTACGCCAAAGGGAGTTTTTAAAAACTGGTACCTTGACGAAGCTTATTGAAAAGACTGCTTCGTACGTAATAGAATCAAACATATTTAATGTGTACCTATAAAACACATCCTCTCTGGCTTGAACATCATTGGAGCCAAGATGAATATAGACACATGGGTAAAACTCCTTCTTCAATGAAAGCTGCAGAACTGCCACAAATCCCTTCTTGTCATTCACAAACTTGGCTCCTACAATTGAGGTAAACTGAACAATGGTAGCTTTTGTTTTTATGTTTTCTTTAACCACGACCCCCCCCCCCCCCGGGTCCAGAATACCGGTGACTTTGACTCTCGGTCCAGCAAATCCCGGGTTTAACCCCAGCCCTGTGGGGACAAACTGCTAACCCTAACCCCGGTAAGGACCATTTCTTGGGGGGGGGGGGGGGCGTGGTTACAATTGACTGATGTATTAATAATATTATTTTGGTATTGGATGGTTCAAATCAATCAAGAAACATTTGATTCAATAATTAATATGGAATGGAATATGCAGTACCATATCTTGTGATATGATTGGCGCATGGAATTTAATTGGTATTAAATAAAAAAACATTTTTCCTTTTCTTTTCACATAATACACTGTTTAAAAAGTGGTCGTGTGGAGTTCTTGTTTGTCCATATACGTAAAAAATTTATTCAGTTTAGCTTGACTGATATGTGGGATGTTTAAACAGGAAAAGTGAAAAGAAAGAAGGTCTTTAACTAGAAACTTAAGAAAAACATTTTGTATACACCAATCACTTTAACAAGTACTTTGAGCTAACAGGGACCTTTAGATGAAATGGCTGAGAAACAAGGCAATATATGACATTTTTACTTCTAGCAATATATTGGCCTACATGTATCTGTACCTTGTGTGGGTAAGAACCACCAGCCCAGCTCAATAGGTTAGAGAACTGTGCTAATGTTCCTGCCGCCATGGGTTTGAGTCCAAAAGAAGGCTATTATTCAAACAAACAATATTTCCTCCAAATTGTTTTCCTTACTTGTGTCAATAAAAGGTAAAAATGCCAGAATCAGCTTATAGGTTAATTGGGGCCAAGGAGTGTAAAATGTGTGAGCAAGAACAAGCTACAAAATAAATGGCGGAGTGGAGTAAACAGTGTGTGGGTAATGGTAAATAGACATGTTATCACTTCTTTATGCAAACATTATGCTGTGAACAAGTTTGTCATGTCAAGATTTTTTTTATAAAATTCACTGCAATTTGTATAAATCAACATAATTTGCAAATATGAAATTGGACAAAAAAATTTGGGAAAAATAAAATTTATGGTCCAGTGAAACAGCCTTGAGAAGCCTTTGCACAAAATTAATCACTGGAATGCCATGCTAGTGCAATCAAATCATGGGTTCAAGCCACACACAGGATGCACTCTTTCTCGCAGGACTACTTATATACTGATATATCAAAAGTAAAATGCAAGAATCTCTGGATCAGCCTAAAAGGTTATTGGTGGAAGGCATGAAGCGTGTGTATATGCGTGTGTGTGTGCATGTGTAAAAACCAGCTGCCCAGCTAGCCAATTGGTTAGAGGGCTGTGCTATTGTTCTGGTATTCATGTGTCCAGCCACCACACTGGGTACTTTCACTACCTCCACGGATGTCTTTATTGGTGTCAGAAAAGAAAGAACCGAGTGCCAGAATCACCCTTAAATGTAAATATGGGGAAAATTAGAGAGTGTTTGGATACGAAATCCTTCATGTCCGGAAAGCTCAGTTGGTTCGAGCAGTTCTGGGTTGAAAGCCAACACTGCATGGACACACTTTTCCTCACAGAATACCCTTGAGATAATAGTGCTACGCTAATTCACCAGTCAATATTGTAACCTTGGCCCCCAGGGTCAGGGGAATAGCCGGGACTTTGACTTTCGGTCCAGCCAACCCCGGGTAAAATCCCTGCCCTGCGGGAACGAACTGATGGTTAAACCCCGGCCAAATGCCCTCGCACCTCAG
This sequence comes from Mya arenaria, assembly GCF_026914265.1. Taxonomy (NCBI): domain Eukaryota; kingdom Metazoa; phylum Mollusca; class Bivalvia; order Myida; family Myidae; genus Mya; species Mya arenaria. The sequence goes on from NC_069128.1 coordinate 56,178,185, forward strand.
AGACTCTACATGAAGCCCAATCTCGGCTTAATTTGGCGCTATGACAAAAACACCGCAGTCACCCGGCCCTGTGGGGCCACCTGGAAAGTAGAAAGATGGCCCTTTTCACCGGCTATCCCTGGTATTCCCCCGGACCTGGGGGGGGGGGGGGGTGGTGGTTACAATTTACTGGTGCATAACATAGTGTTTACAGTAATAACCATCAAATATATCAGGGCAAATTGGATACTATAAGGCTAAGGTCTTCGGGTTGATGAAATATGTCGTCTGCAAAACTGAAGGAGACTATAAGTTGAATATTGTGGCAGATTATTTGGGTCATAATACATTCACTAACATCTTTATGCAATATTGAAGCAAAAAAGTTCGCCATAATCATTTAAATAACATCCATTTGCCTTTTAAAAATGTGTGTACCTGATACTGGGAGGCATCGATTAGTGGACCAATTTGGAATCGCTGCTTGGATACGATGTACGTTGGAATCACCTGCCACAAGCGCACTACCAAGACATCCACTTGAATCTGCAATGGAAGAAAACACACGCTCCTCGACCTGGATGTGCATCTCGACAGAAAAGAAAATATAGACAAATACTGCTGGGTTTTTTTAAAAATAAAGTCGCGAAATCAAATGACGATTCACAATACAAGCGAAAACGCGATAAATAATTCTAGGAACTTAATTCAGTCACAATTATATTCAAAAAAAAGGCGCGAGTAGTATTTTGATTTAAAGTTTGGTCAGCGATGATATCTAAGCAAGCTTAAATCTCAGTTTCAATCTCAAGAAATTCGAATCGAATCTCTCTCGTGAGCTTTCCGTGACAGAAAGCATCAGTTTCCGGGTCATTTCTCCAGAAGTGTGCGTAGATCGTAACCTTTGCAATACGTCATGTGCTATTTTAAGCATTTTCCATATAAGGTAATCCTCTACTTCCGATACCGAAAAACTTACAACAGGCCTCTCTGGCCTAGAGGGCGCGTTCTAGGCGGAAGCGGAAACATCAATGCGATGCAATACACTAGAGGAAGTCCCTGGGATTATGAGGAATGGAAAAAGGCCGGATGTGATCGATGGGGTTATAGGTAAAACTGTGTTTTTAACTGGATTGTGTCAAACATAAAATTTGTACATAAAACCATTTAATAATCTTGTTACACTTTTGTTTAAAACTGCAAATGCCTTTTGACTCAATAACTTATAAAATCTTCTTGCAAATTTGCAAAGCTTTGAAAACACTGCACATGTATTGAAGACACGTGTAAAATTGAACCTTAAAGTGACACTCTTACCTTTAATCAATGCATACACATGTCTAACGCCTCGTGAAATCGAAATATGCAAAAGTTAACTCGAGTCAAATACAACCTCCCGGATAAAAACGCAGTACTAATAATCCTAATCATTATATGCCCATAATAAATACACACGCAATACATATCGCAAAATACGGTAGTCCGTATTCCACTCCAATGCAATACGGCCGTATTCCACACTTGTGACGTCACGTCATAACAAGTATCGTTGCGCGATGTTAAAATGACGTCAAAAATAGTGCGTCGTTAAAATGTCATTTATTATGAAAACATGTTGCTTTTATGTGATGTAACCAGTAATGCATATAATGGAGTGGTAATTAGTACTGCGATTTGATCTGGAATGTAGTATTCGACTCTCGTGCATTTTTACAGATTTTGATTTAACTCGGCCTGGTGTCCTCCGTGTCTGCAAAAATCCACTCGAGTCGAATACAACCTCCTTGATCAATACTCAGTACTGATAACCCTATTGTATATCATTAAAACAACGAAAGATTATAAAAATAATTCAAAAATACATTTTGTTAAATTTTCAAATCATTTAATTAGTACAACCAAACTGTATAAGGAATTGAACAATGATGAATAAGTTAAGTATAGCTTTGTGTGATAGACCCCCCCCCCACCTACCACACACTAGCACACACAAACAAACATATATATTTGTCCCAAGTATATTTTTCATTTTAATAATGGTGAAAGAAGTATTATAAAGGACGCCAAAAATGAAAAATGCACCATTTTGAATTAGAAATTGTTAATACAATGTGGGAAGTACCACCAAACTCCCCTGGTAACACTATAAACCAAAACAAATTTGGTTCTGAGGGAGAGGCGCAAGTCAAAATCTTACACCCATAAGTAACGGTCCCTCTAACGTCAAATTATGGATCCACCCTTGCTTAATTATTTGATACCCATTTCATTTTTGAGACGTATTGCCATAGTTTATGGTACCAATGTCTTTATATTTTCAGGGAGTTGTGTTGCCACATTTTTTGACCAATTTTCAGTATTTTTTCATACATGTTTTGCAATGTTTTTGATACCCGTTTTTATTATTTTTCAAAGATGTATTGCCATATTTTATGATTCCCATTTTCATTACTTTTCACGGATGTTATGGCGTATTTTATGATTTCCATTTTCATAACTTTTCAGAGATGTTTTGCCATACTTCATCAAGTCTGAAGACATGCAGCTTCCAGAATTTGTATCTTCACCTTTTCGCGGCAAGGGAGGTCCGCTAGCCATGTCTTCCGGTTATAAATCTGAGGCAACACAGCTCTTTATCCAGGCAGGACAAGAGCTCGGCTATAACCGCACAGACTACAATGGTTATGACCAAGAAGGCTTCGGTGTACTTCAAACAAATATCCGAAACGGCGTTTGCTCCAGTACAAGCTTTGAATACCTTAGAAAGGCTAGATTTCGCCCAAATTTGCACGTATCTTTGCGCAGTTTTGTGACAAAAATAAGCTTTAAAGCAAACCGTGCGGTTGGGGTATACTTTGTAAAGAATTCTAGGAAACATTATATATCAACAAGAAAAGAAATAATTCTGTCAGCTGGAACAATCAATTCGCCGCAGCTACTGATACTTTCTGGCATTGGGCCAAAAACACATCTTCAGGAGCTGGACATTCCAGTTGTGGCTGATCTACCAGTTGGCGAAAACTTGCAGGACCACATGGGTCTTTTAATGCATTCAAAGACGGATAAAGTTGAAACGTTGAACGCTGATCTAATGCAGTCTGTATGGGCTAAGATTAAGTACAGATTGTTCGGCACTGGACCACTGTCAGCCACTTCAGCCGATGGTTCGGCATTTTTACACCTAGACAGAAACAAAAAAGGACACGTGTATCCTGATATTCAAATTATTAACATATTTGCTCTACTACCAAACATATTTGGATTTACTGAGGCTACTGCGAGGGAAATAGTACCGGTACCAGGGAAAGGGTTTACAATATATATTCTGATAACAAAACCGCTCAGTAGAGGAAGTATAAAGTTAAGAAGCAAGGATGCATTTGACTATCCGTTGATTGATCCGAACTATCTTTCTGATACGAGGGATGTTAAAACTTTAGTTGGTGGAGTTCGTATTTGGGAGAAAATACTGCAAACAAGGCCATACCAGGACATGGGACTCAAGGAGGACGAACACAAAATGTCATTCTGCTCACAACATGAGTTCCGTTCTAATGCCTACTGGGAATGCTATATTAGACATGTTGCAGTAACAGCATACCATCTTACAAGTACATGTAAAATGGGCCCTGAAAATGATCCTTCCACTGTTGTAGACACACAGCTTCGTGTTAAAGGTATCAAGGGTCTGAGAGTCGTGGATGCTTCTATATTTCCAAACATCACATCCGGTAACACGAACATTCCTACTGTAATGGTAGCAGAAAGGGCCGCAGACTTTATCCGTGGGGTCGATAGTGTAGAACACATAAGGAAACGTATCAAATCGATAAAAATTGTAACTGACTAATCAAAGACTTCGTGTTTCATTGTAATTAGAATAGCGCTAAAGCCATTGACGGTGTGTATCTACTATTATTGTCTATGACTGCTGGTTTCATGCTTTGTGTGTAGTTTGTGCTTCTAAGGATCCTCTTCATGGATAATTCGCGTGTTTCTTTTTGCACACATTTTTTTCTGTTTAATGTTTCATGATAGAAATACAAAGTTAAATTTCCCATTTCGTCACTAAAGTTTTGTGTTGCACAGGTCCAGATATTTGGTACTCTGGAAACACAAAGAATTATGAGAAACAAAATGTCTTTGTAAAATTTCAAAAATTGCAGAAGAAAACTTGTAACAAGTATTGCTCCCCAATCGTTTGTTTTTTAAAAAAAAACTTTTTTATTAATGTGTGAATTTCAGATAGCACATTTCGCCCGATTATTCAGAAAAAACACCATGGGCCGATTATTCAGATAACACATTATGGGCCGATTATTCAGATAAAACACTTTGGGCCAATTGTTCAGTAACACACTTTAGGCCGGCTGTCCCGAACTTTGTAAAAAGTAACAACGTAATTAACGGAAGTGGTGTTTACTTTTAAACGTGAAATATAATATAATGATGTGATCATATGTTTTTGTTAAATAAAACAAATACAGAAACAATAGTTGTCTTAAATCTTCTTTTAATACCCGAGGCATAAATTTGATTTGAATTGTATTTAAAACAGTATGCATTTAGCATCGTCGAATACCCTCATGCAATACTACGACCTTCGTCGTAGTGTACCGTGGTCGATTTAACAAGAAAATTCTCGTAATCATGAATAATTAATTATGCAGCTTCATTGTTTCCACAATGTTCCAATGTCGAAATACGCACAAAAACTCATACTATTTTGTTCCCGTTGAAAACAACATTCTGGCTAAAGCTAGATTTTTATAATCAACAGCTTAGACCACTGCCCTTCGGAGAAACCTAAAAATATCTAGGTGATTTGAAGAAGAATTGTCTCTCATGCCTCATGCATCTTCATTTAAACTAGAATTTGTCAGTAAATTGTCCCACGGTATTTGTAAATTGTAACGGAATGAATACCGTGGTTACCGACGATGCCTCTTCCGTGGGGGCACGTCTAAATCATAGATTCAGAATATAAATGCAATGCATGTGGTTTGTTTCAAGAAATCAAATCAAACAGACTGTAAAAATATATTTTAAATGCATCTATGTTTCTATTTTTGATAGGTGTCATAATGGTAATTCCTTGTCTTATAAAGGTACCTCTTTCAAGAAAAAATACATGTTATGGTAAACATATCGAAAATGTTTGCGATTTTTTTCAGGCAACTTATTTATGACGGTTTTAAAGATAGCATGTTAGTGTTTTGATATTTAAGAACAATAACACAAAAATATACTTTAAGAGTCGAACATTAGAAAAGTAAGCACATTTTCTAATTCATATGATTGTACAAAGCTTTAATAAAATTAAGTCACGCTTGATTGAAACGATTTTGACATGAAATTGTCCTTCTTTAATACGATAATAACTCTACTCACTACTTTTTTTTCGTCCAAAAAGACACTTATTATCAATATGTTATTTTATGTAAGTCATCTATAGCAGTGTGTACTAACGAGCAATTATTCTTCCCATGCACTATTCTATAATAACGTCGATAAAACCATTGCCATTATTTCTGCTCTGTCCATTTTCAAATGGCTGGATTTATACTACATTCAAAAGCCTTGGAAGCGAAATAATACGGTATTTCCACACCCGTTTTCAGTTGAAATAAAAACATAAAATTCCAAACTGCAATGCCTTTATCTTAATCGATCTTTTACCTCCATTTATTCCATACTTTAGCAATGAGCGAGAAATGACCTTTGAAATTTTATATAAAAATGACAAGCACCTTTATCAATCATATTTGATAAGTATGTTATGTTGTTATGTACCAATAACAAATAATACAAGGTCTGAATGTTAAGAGACACAATACTTCTAATGAATGAAAGAATTAAACATAAATTATTGAGAGACATCTTTAGCATTTATTTAAGTGCTAAAATTCTTGGATACACTTATTTTAACGTCTACCATATCTGTCCACAGCACTATTGGACATCCAACGTCCGTGTTTCTAAGCATGTCATTTATGATTGATGTCCAGTTGAAACGTTTTCAGTGCAAAAAGCTTTAAGATTGTTGATTAAAAGTGCTCTAACTCTCTCATATAAAATTATTTTGCTCGAATAAAATATATTATTGTTCAATTACGAGGATATATGTTATTACAACAAATGCAATTGCATGAATTATCACTGGTTCCAGCTTCAGCGAAACATTATATTCAAGAAAATAAACTGAACAGGAACGTTGACCTGTTCTGGAAATTATCACATTTTTTTTGACGTTGTACTGTTTTACTAAAAGAAATGAAGATTCCTGCACAGTCAGACAAAAACTTAAGATCCGATTTTTCTATATGCGAGTATAGGTATCTTCCATGGCCGAGAGTGTAAGATAGGTTCATTCCGACCCTCGCGTAGGGTGTTTTGAGGAAACGAGGTTTACCGTGTTTCCGCATAAAACCCCACGCGAGGGTCTGGATGAGCCTATCTTACTCGAGCGGCTAAGGTAGATGCTTTTTCTCCTACCTCAGTTAAATAAGATTAAGTAAAAATGTATCTTTGCTGGCACTTTTTTGTGCTTAGTGTAAATAATTGGTAAAATTATTGGATCTTCTTTTCTCCCACCTCAGATAAGTAGATACAATAATTTAACCATGCTAGATATTCTTTTCTCCCACCTCAGATAAGTAGATCCATTAATTTAGCCATGCTAGAAATTCTTATCTTGCCCACGGGCGAAGATAAAATGCCCGTATGGAACTGCTTTTAGTGGTCACCACATTGTAATTACCTCCCTTGTTGAAGACTGTCGTCTGTAGCATCAAGGAAATCTTGTCTTATGGTAATATTAAGAACGCAAATTAACTATTTCTCGCTTCAAATGTCACCATAAAACAGTTTTCAGGCACCATTCAAGAAATAATGCTTCATTCTCCTTAGAACTATTTAAAAAGACCGATTTGACTATTAACATTGACTGGATCACTGCGCGTATATCCATGACAACGACGTGCAATCGCATATCCATACGCAATTATTTTCACTAAGCAAAAAAGAGTTCCAGCAAAAAATACATTTTTACTTAATTTTGTTTAACTGAGGTGGGAGAAAAAGCGTTTTCCATGGCCGAGAGTGTAAGATAGGTTCATCCCGACCCTCGCGCAGGGTGTTTTGCGGAAACTCGGTAAATCTCGTTTCCACAAAACACCCTACGCCCGGGTCGGAATGAACCTATCTTACACTCTCGGCCATGGAAGATACTTATAATCTGAGGTGGGAGAAAGTTCTATCTTTTAGTTGAATGTTATCTTTATTCCCTCTCTGAAATAATATCGACAATAGAAAATGGTATATATTACAAGAGTTTTTAAATTATAAATGTAAATGATTAATTTACATTCCGATACACCAGACCGATTAATTTGTACAATATAAGACATTATTAGCATAATAAGTGTTAACATTCAAAACATCCATTACGTCTTTTTTTATATGATTCGTGTATAGCTTCCCAAACACCAAACGTAATAAAATTCACTTTTTCCATCATAGCAACATTTTTAGGGTTTCAAAAGTGAAGTTCACATACTAAATAATGTACCATATTGTCAAAATAATGTTTCTTGTATATTCATTTTCTGAAATAACCTTTATAATGCAAACTCGTGTATATCACACGACTTGCTACAAATATGATATTAAAACAGACCGAGTATAACACTTAATCCATTTACATTTCGGTACTCCAGTCCGAATAATTCGTTCAATATAGTATACGTATATTCGGCTTACATTTTCAAAACATCCTTTTCATCCTCAAATATTCATCGTAAACAGTACACGACTTCATTTGTTATAGGGACGAATGCACACTCCGGTTCAACAGACCGAGTAAAGAACAAAAAGGGTTTTAATTTTCTATACACCAGACCATAAAAAAGAGGAATACAAATTAACTCTCGCTCTCTCACTTTTCCATCAAAGCTACATATAGGTTATACACCAACATTGTCATTTCCTCTATATTTCAATGTGAAATTATCATTTTGAGACAACATTTAAATGCACTTCGAGCGCGTGCAGACTATAATAACTTCATATATATAAAGTCTTAAAGTACAAGCTTTACATTACCTTTTAAGTCATAAGAAGAGGGTGTTTAAAAATTCTTGGATTTCAAACAGACTTTGAAAATTGCACAGTCCGCCTTGACAGTTTTTCCAATATGCGTAATGGCGACGTAATATTTAAGTGTTACAAATGGGAAGCAACCCAAACAGTGATATACCGTATTGTCAAAATGATCTTTTTTCTTTGTTCCCCTTCTCTGAAATAATCTCAATACTACAAAATCGTAATTACACAACCTGGTACAATACACACTCCGATACAACAGACTGTATTAAAAGCAAAATCATTTACATTCCGGTTCGCCTGACATAATTATACTCACAATTGAAATCGATTGTCGCATAATCGTGATTCAATCTAGTTCACATCTTACCATATTTAATGCGTTAAAAAGGAGAGTTAACCAATACACAGTATTAAACCATATTCTCGTAGTTATCTTTTTATGTTTCCTATATACTTATGATCAAAATGCTTTAAAGTAATGTAATATGTTCTCCTCAAAACACAAAATCGTGTATTTTTCATCAGAAGCAAAATCATATTTTATCGAAAAAAAATTAATGCATAAAAGCGTAGTCATTTCTTGTTTAAATTTGTATTTATTACCCTAGTACTGTGTGAATGATTCAAATAATTAAGTTTCAAATTTAAGCACTGAATAGAACCTGCGGTATTTCAGATAACTAACGATGGCAAATCTGTCAATTGTAAACGGGCGCCATGTCACATAACTGAAAACATGAGCAATAACCTCCTATTAATTAGCACTTTTCTACCAACTAATATCATCGGATACATGGTTCAAATCTTTGGCTAATTCTGTAACTCAAATCACATACTCTCAGGCGAGAATCGTCTCTTAGAAAAGCAATGACCATCTATTTTTATAGTGCATGCACGGTCTCAATTGTTCCTTGAACAAATTTCTTAATTACAGAAACCTCATTATAAAATGCACATTATTGCACATTGATGACAGCATATAAACACTTAGATATCTAGCAAAACAGTAAGAAAATAATTTTAAAGTTATTAAGTTGACATATTTGAGTTTCTGATGCTACGTGCAGGACAACTGGTAAAAAGAATCACTGTTAAATACTATTCCATTCTAGATTTGAAAATGTACAAATACTGTCTTTTTCTCATTTATGATAAGCCCAGCCCAATTTAGATGTCTTACAAAGATTTCACCGTAAGTAGCTAAATCAAGACTCAATTATGATGCCGTTAAATCTCCAAAACTTACCTATTTCACAGCATATTCTTTTGTGAAAACGAAAGAATCGAGGGACAAACCGAAAGAAACGACAAACTAGCAGTTTTTCAGAATTGATATACATGTAGTCCAATTCAATTTTAAATCAATGTTCCTCAGTAGCAAACTAAAATAAATACTCATGATTTAGCTGCAGAGGTTGTTGCGCTAAATTTCTCATCTCGATTGAATGGCGTCTAAACAGATGAAACTTGGATGCCGACTCCCGTGCCGGAAATGTACCTTTTTCACATTCGAAACTGTTAGGTTTGCCGACCGTTCTATGATTCTATTGCTACTTGGGCTAGTACTGATAGGAACCCTAGGCACGAAAAGATCCCGCATGCCATGAGTATCGATGGGAAGACGGGTCCGGAAGCACCGGAAGGACGATGGGTAGAAGAAGGGTTCCCGGAGGTGCAGCTCTTCGCTCTTCATCGCCTTAGTATGTGTGGGGTATCCGGCTACTTGCCATGTTGGTGGTAATAATGTTGGATGTTTGTGCATACACGGTACTACAATGTGAACACACTGTATCAACAATAAAAACTATTGTGCTGTTGATACGGTCTAACAAAGCTCAAAGGATATTTCAATAAAAATGTATTGCTATTGTTTTGAGAATATATCAGGTTTACATTAAGTGTTTTTGAATGAGTGCTCATTATGATTTTAATGCAACTTCATATTGTTGTACTTCTAAGGAAAACTTTAACCCCAATATATTGATGGAATTTGTTGTATATTACCTACTTTCGAGACCCCCTTTTGTGGTAATTACACTGGCCTAAATGTAAAAGAAAACGCAATATAAACGCATATATATATTAAGGGTTCTTTTATTTTCAATTGAAAAGAGGTTAATTTTAACATATAGTAATTTTATTAAATTTGTCCCGTTTTTAAAAAATGTTCTGGTGTTTTGGCAAACCTAAATAATATCTTTTTCACATAGAGATAATTGAATGTTCTATATGTTCTTCTAAATTTTTCACATTGGAAAGCAAAATTTTCATGGTTGAAGTCATAATCACATTATCTGCAGTATTTTACCTATTTGATTCAGGTAAGAGCACTACTTACCACTTAATACATAGAGTATATTTACAGATTAGGCAATTCCCCTAAGGCTCCCTTTAGTCTTATTTTATATAGATTGTTCGATATATGGAGTATATATGTACATTTGTTAATATAAATCATTAGAAAACCATTATTGTAGCTATCGTGAAACTATACATTTACAGAGACAATGAAAACGAACGGTACTATGAAAATTATACACTTACATTGTCAGGTTTAAAACAATAAATTCAATTGCTACGAAAATATTTGATAAAATTTACCCAACCCAATCTATTTAAGGGAACTTTTAACTTAAAAGTACTAGTTATGATACTCAAGTAATTTCCCCATACATCTTTTCTTCCCTTCTTTTCCTTTCTATTCGCTATTTTCCCGTGGTACAGGTCAGGCAGTATGTAGATATCCTTCATTAAAAGAGCTGTTTGATGCTGATAGAACATGATTTTAAGTGTCTATTGAAATAGGCACATATCGAATGAGGGTGGATTGTTCTGTTATTTTCAAAAGGTACTAAACATTTTACTCATTTTGAATTAAATATTTGGTTTTCTATAATTTTTCCTTTCCGGTGGTGTTAATGAAAATCCGGGTCCAATGGAATTCCTGTCGACCTCCTATTCCTACGCCTCTACTGCGGTTGATGGCAGTTTAAGTATATAGCATTAGAATGTGCAAAGTTTTTACGGCAAAAAATACATTTTGTATGCTGACTTATATCGATATATACGCTCATAATTTCACAAATCAACTTTTGAAATTTTGTGAAAAATGTATACCGTCAAGGTTTATAACGATATGCACTCAGGCCCCCTATATTGTAAATCAATCCCGAATCTAAATAAACTGAAACTCCATACGAGAAAAACATATTACGATATTATAGAATCGCTACATAACAAAGCGTCAAGATAATTCATTGCATTATTGTGCTTGAATGTATTCAAATTCAGCAAGGTTTAAACAGTGTTACTGTGCAGTATAAGTATGTGAATTCCTTTTACCAAATTATCTTGTCTATAAACCATAAAATATACTACATGAACTTAAACTCAATCCCTTCCTTAAGATGAAAATATTTAACCACATAATCACAGATATTCTATCACAAAGACTAAAACAATGAATACAGGCTTATCAAGATAACCAGAATATGTCAGCCAGTATATTATTATTCTTATTAATCAATATTACGAACCTTATCTTTTGCTGATTAGATATTTTGTTATCCTAAGCAAACCGACCAAAAATACAATGATATCAGCTACATGACAGTGACGCCAACTGCTTGCAAATCATAACATTTTTGTCTGAAGTATTTGCCCCAAACGTCTGAGTTCAAACAGATTATTTTGTGTGATTAATCTTCTTTTGGGAACGCAACTATGGGCTTGAAAATCAAACAAACAAACGAATGGATATTCAATTGTTAATATTTTGCGAGGCGAGGGTTAAACATATATTAATTGGTACGTTTGTGATCGGAGTCTACTTATCTCACTATGGAAGCTATCCGTAGTTATAATGTTAAGTTTTTTTTTCAGATTTATTAAATTAAAGTCACTGAACGTACGCGATTAAAAGAAATAAATAAACCATGACTGTTAAAAAGCAAAATATTACATAATTTAAAACTAAAATGTAGTTGCTATATGCATCTCCTTTCATGAAACACACATTCAGGAACGGGATTGAGCTATCTAGTAGTTAAGTTGGCTTCCTCTAAGCCAATAATTTTTCGACCAATAAGCATAGAGACATATGTTCTACACGCCTAATTAAAAGGACACCATTAATGGTCTGACCCCGGCTTGATTCGTATAAGCTTATAACTGTCTTCACATTCAAGCTCAATAACATTAAAATAAGTTTAATATCCTTTGTCCTTTAATATCCTTTGATTTTTATTTCCCAAAGCCATCTTATGCCGTTAAGGTATTATAAATTGGCAGTACATTTCAGTGATATTATAGTAAAATTATTGTAGTTCTGTAAGTCGTTTACTTGAAAAGGTTTGCAGTAGCCTTGTGAGATTCTTAGCAAATTTGTGTGGTATATATGGATGTTTTCTACACTTTCCCGTTTAATGCACCCACTTAATATGCTATAACATTATTTGCACCCTTATTTTAAAATTCAATTGTATTTCTTTTTGTTTGACCAAAGCTTCAAAGTAAAACTATCAACGCACTTATTCCAAATTATGAGAGCCATGCCAATAAATTGTTCCCTGTATGTTCTTTGGTTCATCCAACGTCGTCCACGAATTCCCCTACTCCTCTTCCCTGTACGTACGTTATGTTAAGCCAGGTAAAAATCAAGACCGGACGATGAATGTGCCAATGTTACCGCTATTCCAAAATATAGTACAATATGCGAAAGCAGCCGTTCTAATAATATTAGGCTACAACAAAACTGTTACAACAAATCATAGTAAAAATTCTGTTCGCTGTTTTGATAACATGCAAGCTTAATTTGTTTGTTTAAAAGGATAGTAGCACAGTCGTCGATCCCCTAAAAAACTCCTACTAGGAAACGGAATTTTAGAGATATTTGTATCAGCTGTGTTCACAATAAAAAAAGATAATTTGGTATAAAAAATAATTTCAAGCAAATGTAATACTTGTTAAGTAGCTCTATAAGCCTAACAGCGTGTTTGTGTTCCTACCAGTACATACATGCCAACCTTTGTACCTTAAAATATTTCCACATGCATCTCTGCAAATGTTATAGACACAAGTAAGTTGAGGCGTAATGCTCTCAATTGAATGTCTAAGAAGTACGGTCTTACCGGCAGAACTAACAGGAGGGCTCACTAACCATTTCAATTCGATCAAATAAAATACAATGACTAACTCTTGTGTATTTGTGTTGCTTCATAAATGTCATGAATATAAATGTACACAATACCTGTCAAAGTTTAGATAAAAAACAACGACAAAAACAAAACATACAACAAATCAACACAAAGTCAGTCCGATAATAACCACTTCCGGTAAACAAAATAATAAAAAAAAAACAAAAAAAAAACATGTACCCTCTGCGTGCTTCAAATTTGGGATGTCGTTAATTTGGCTTCAGCTATTTATTAAATAGGCCTCTTATATGACGAGATTTACCCCAATGGCAATTATGTGCAAATACCCACAATGGAAAATTTCACGGGAGTCTGATGGTGGGGTTAAATGTATTTAACTTAAACAAGTCTTATGGTATGTTTATGACAAGGCAGACTTGATACATGTATATATACAAAAAAGTCAAATTAATGAAAAGTATCATTGAACGTACATTATTGGTATTAATATGAACGTTCATATATAGCTAGGGTGCCCATAGGATGTTTTGTATCATATACGCGCCAAAATCCCTTCACAAAAATATCAAGATATCTTCGCATACGCGGTATGGTAAATTAACACGGCAATTACCAGAATATGAAAAACCTACTAATCTTTTTATGCATCCTTTCAAGTTAGTTGACAGCTGATGATCATCCTTCTATCTGGCTACCATTACACATACGAAGGTTGAAAATGAACAGCAGCTGCTCATATGAATGTCATGGACAGGAATGCCAACCTGACAGAGCTGGCAATACAAGTGTCCGAAAGCGTTTGTGCGAAAAACTTATCCAGAACAATCACACTGTGTTGGATACACAAACAAATCCTTTTGATATCAAGACACAGTTACACAAACCCACTCAAAATTAAATTACAATGTGTTGTCGAATATTCAACATAAAAAAGATCTCTGATTTTCTCGACCAGCCAAGCAAAGTATTGAAAAACCTCAATCCACTTCGACCGTCCACTTTCAGTTTCAACATTTCTCTCTTACTCTCAGTTTGGGTTTTAATCTCTTCGTAATCCATAAGGTGCCTTTTCTGTCGTCGTTCTCTACTAAAGTCAACACTGGTGTTTCTTTGCAAATAACAATACATCAAACTGGTAAACTTTTATCCTTTTTCATCTACGTTTGTTCCGAAAAATGTTCACTTTTAAAAATTCATTTTTTAACTTTCAAAATTTCGACCGCTGTTAATTTCTGTCCTAGTTTTGATTGAAATGAGGTCAACGGTGATTTAAAAAAAAAACATCTATTAACTTTGTACGAATTTTGTATGTTTTATCTTATTTAAGTTCCTTCTGAGGAAATGAACCACTGTTATAAATTACATACTTCTTATGTATTTTTTTTCTGTTCTATTGACATGTTGATGTTGCGTATGCGACAAATCCAATTAAAAAACCTTGTGCAGATGAATAAATGAATAGAATGAAACATAGTAAATTAAACCCATTCTATATTAATATAGTTACAAAATGAATTAAAGGCACATAACAGTATGTTAGAAATAAATACCAATCATGCGTTGCGTTCCTGGTCGGAAAATCCGGCTTCTCATGCACGTTTCGGAAATATAAATTCGGTAAGCCTCGAAACCGGCTTTCCGCGCGTGCCCTCTGGGTGGATTTTCCGTTCCGGAACGCGATTATATGATAAATACTATTACTATCATTTTATTTCTTACACGTTTTTCACATAAATAATTATACAACTGTTTTCATATAATACAATGCAAAATACAAAGACATTCCGAATAGCCAAAAACTACGTAGACGATAGCGACACAAAATGAGACGAGAGAAACATACGTTGATGTATGTTACAATACAGACGAAATCGATAAATATTGTGGAAACCGCATTGAAACGGTTGGCGAATCAGGAGTTTACTGCAAGTTTACAAGTTGTCATAAATAAGACTAAATGGACATTCAGCTTTTCCACATCCTGGACATAATTTTAATGTTAATAATTCGATGTGGCTGAAATTTGACTGGGATTGACCATCCTGATTTGAGGTCGGCTCTTGTTTTGAACTGTTGTCGTCAGGTGCTTCCACGATTGTTGGAACATCTTCTTGATATTTGCTCGAGCGAAACATATGGGTTTGAAACAGATGGTTTTGAAATTGTCCAATCGTTTTCTATGTCAAGGCTCGTTTTTATCTTTGTATATCCACCAACCACTGAAAATCGTGGTCGAACCTTGAAGCCTTTAGAATCAAAGTCACCTGATGTACCAGCTTCTCAGCCTTTATAACCAAATCCAAGGTATGCACTACAACTCCATTTTGATTCGCTCTTTTTGATGAAAACATCAGCATGTAATGGTCCTTAGCGGCATTCAATTTCTATCGAATTGGAAGAGAAACGAAATGGTCCTTGATGATATCCTTTATCAGATTTGCCTAACGCTCCATTTGTAAATACACACACACACACACACACACACACATCTTGCTGCTATGTCTACAACCTTTGACGTATTCCCCACATGTGTATATATGTTTTAGGTAACTAGTAAGAATGATAAGTGTATTTCAAGTTAATCTTTAACCATTGGTAAACGCTTTTAATATTAACTTGCATTTATAGTAACAGTCCAGGGAAATTGCTTCCCGAACTCCTAATTTTGAGGAAAGGGCTTATCAGTCTATGAAATTGAACCAGTCAATAAATCACCACTTAGCATGTCATCCTGCTGGGCTATTTACTGTGTGTATTCCCAGATGTATCTTGTACTGACCAATTTCAGTATGTTCGCATTGAGTTTGTCATGAATGAATTGTATGTATAATCAAAGCACTGATAGTGCTGAACGGTTTGAACGATGATTCCCTTTATGTGATAATAAGATAAAATAAAACATATGAACGATAGCATGGCACTCGCTCGCTCACTCTCACGCCTGCCCGTCCATCCATCCAAGTTGCCGACACACCCGCCCATCCACTCACTCACCACTCGAAACCCACTCACAACCTACCCCAACCACCATACTTATTCGGTTATACTAACCACTGAGTCTGTTAGTTGTGAGACTGTTGGGAGTTTTTGTCACTCGGTGCTCCAACATGCGATTGGTAGCCATCAATAAGCATAGCGCTTCTAAGGCCATGCTTTTATTTTTCGTAAGCAAAGAAATGAAAAAAAGAAAACAATTAGGTGGATCACCAGATGACCGCTCGATTATTCAGCTCAACAAAGCTATTATTGACAGATTGTGCATTCTGGTTAGGAATGCTCACGTCGTTGCGAAATTAGGACGGCCCTTAAGGACTAAGTCACTTGATGACAAGCTGATATCGAAGAGGCCCCAGATTGGATTGGGGGCAATGATGAATGTAAGTGTGATACCACAAACATTGGGATGTGGTACATAATTGCCTTACTGCAAAAGCAATACCAAATGCTCTGTGAAGTCATTGAATAAATAGTCATTAGCCGGAAAAATGTTAATTTGTGTTCCGGACTCTTTATTTATTTGCTGGACTCCTCGATTTTGATATTAAGGATGGAGTTAAATGAACGTTGAAACAAAAAGGGTTTTAACAAACCATCACTCAACTTCCTGATTAAGGACACTTCCTTTTGAAGAAGCGTCAAATACGTAGAACATCTGCTTGAATACGGGATTGAGAAGCTCCTGAATTAAAGCACTCGTGAAACATTTATAGAAAGCTTAAATATTACTTTTCGCTCAAGATCAGATTAATTTTCCCTTATATACCAAACCAAAATTTTCTAGAACATTAGAATCATCTATAAGGTTCTCTCAAATTCTTTAAAAGTGTTTATTCTATATTTTTTATAGTACTAAATGGAACACTCTGAACAAATCCCTAGAAATGCCTTCGAAATATATTACGAGAGAGAATCATAGTTAACTCTAGGTCACCACACAATGTACGAGACAATTATACAATGAAATCCTAAATATAAAATATATATACATTTTACAAACGGTAACACTATGAATATTTTCTTTTATTTTCTTATGTAGTTGCTGTTTATGATCATTCAATATTTAAGCTTATTTGTATTTATTAAGTTTAATACTTGCATGTATGCATAGCAAACATTTTTATGGCTTGTATCTTTGATATTGAATCATGAGTTTATGCTACTGAATCTCCATGCAAAATATTCTAAGGAAAAAAATGACTGTTGATACAAACTAATCGCAAAATAACAATACGAATTTTTGAAATGTATAATTTGAATGTCATTATGGTATTCAAATGTAATTGCGTCTTAAATTTGCTATTTGGTAATATATATGTATGTGATTCCTTTAGAATGAATAACTTTGTTTATAAACAATAAGAGGTACCACACAAAGATGAACTTCAACCCTTATTTTTGATAAAACTATTTAGTCACTAAATTGCAAATAATCTAAAATCTTAAATTACTAAACCCAGGGCCAAAAATGTATAGGGATGATTAGTTGTATTATTGTCTTTCCTCAATTATAAGTTAAGATATTTTGATATTTAAAGCAATCGGTTCGAAACGACCTTTAGCTGAATAGCTGTTAATAACGCGAACTACGAATCATAAATGCTTTGTCGAGACAGTTTGCCTAAAACGAAAGAGATCAAAAAGGTTAATATGCGCGATGGAAGATATTGATCTTATTTGGACCGCAACTATAACTTAGACGATTTAATATTTAAACAAAAACAATTGCCAGCTGAGTGTGAAACGTATATCGCTCAGAACATATGTTACCTCTATGAGGATTGCACAGGTAGGCAAAAAAAAATATATCCATCATTTTTTTAAAGACTTCATCATTAAAATAAAATGAAATTGTAGCATGCATCATATTTCATGATAAACACGTTCTCGGGCGGGAGAGAGTTTTTGTAGTATAGGTGGCTTTCACTTTGCCAATCAGTTGTTGTCTAGCCCAAAGAGAAACATGTACATCTACTATATGTTGCATTTCTTTCTATCCGTACCTTAATCATATGCTTTTTATGTTTCAATCATTGAAGTCAAATGAGATATTGCATTAAAATACGACTTTTTCATCACTATTTTTTCTCCTCTTTAAAATGACATCAGTAATGTTCTGACCCTAGTTTTATTCGTATCAGTTTATAGCATACACAGTCGAGCCTATTTACTCAAGTAAAGCTTGACATTTTAAAGTGACACTCTTATTCAAAATGCCTTTTAACCATTTTAAGGCGTCTTTAAAAGGAAGTACACGTCAAGCTGGTTTAATTCTGAATGATTGCATCGGTACATCGACCGTAAGCTATATATGTACCAATTGAGAATATTTATAGAATTGTAAATCGTGTTCAAAAGATCACATTATATTTAGAAATTAGGTATTACGTATCACATTGTTCGGATTAACAATAACGTCTTTGTGAAGCGCACACTGCAATGTCAGGTATTTAGAAAATCAATTGGTTTGTTGACATTAAATGAAATACATGCGGGTTACAATCATACACGATACCTGGTATTCAAATATCGCGTGACATGTCCTTTGCTAGGATTTGATAACTGATTTTGTAGATAAACTTAAGTATTATCGTGATAGATTGATAGTTAACGCACAAAGGGCGACGATAGTCAGACATGACTTTAAGTATCGTGCGACTTAATTTAAACGGTGAATTTTAGTTATGCTTGCAACATTAAATTTAAGCTTAAGCGCTTAGCTTAAACGGTTGATTATCTATAAAGATCATACATAGTTACTCTCACCGTGTCCAGGTTGCTTTATGAAATGTATGCCACCTTACCAGTTGTGTATAAACGACAGGGATGGGAATATATCATACAGTTCATTCATGTTCAATTATTGTCTTGTGAAAAAAAAAACTCAGGCATCGGAGTGATCTTCAACGGCTAACGACGGTGCTAAACTCCGAATGTACAAACCTTATAGAGACAATGTTACTGAGGACTGATCAATATCTCTTCCAGATGTGTTAATATTGCCAAGAAATAACTCAACTAAGCTGAACTCAATAGACTTCTGTACACATTCTCTTAATGCAAATAATAGCTAATGAAAGTCATTGTCCTATGTTACATTTCACTGACCCTTCCATGGCGGTATTTAACAATCCTTGATTATCACCCCTTGGCTTTTATACAGTATATATATACTGTGTTGTTTGTGGACTTTTGTGCTGTTATTTAATGTTTCTGGATTTTGATTTGTTGTGTTATAGGTCTTTAGCATAGACCCTGTGCTTGTTCCTGAAGTTTTTGCATACAATATTGGAATGAATGCAAGGAGTATCAACTATCAATACTCTGCATTTCTTAAATTAGATTCTTAATATTAAATATAGTATATCATAAACTTCATCTGAGCACAATGCCTAAGTTATAAATAATCTTTAAGGATTCTCTTCAGATAAGCTTTTTGAAGAATACATGATTATCTGAACAATCCAGTACCTGACTTAGTTCAAGGTAAGGCTATTTTCGAATTGTCTGTTTCAGCTTTCCTAACATTAGACAAGTTTGGCAATGGAATTTGTTGTATATTTCCTATTTTATGTGGGACCCCGTTTGGTGATAATTACACATTAGGCATATATTAAGGGTTAACTATTGTTTTATTTTCAATTTGAAAGAAAGTTAATTTTAACATATGGTAATTTTATTAAATTTTTCCCGTTCTTTAAAGATGTTCTGGTGTTCTGGCAAACCAAAATAATTTCTTTTTCAGATAGAGATCTATCTATCTTCCATTAATGTCAAACCCCTACTGGAGACCTAGACATTTGCGCGTCAAGCTGCAAGAATGTTAGTAAAAGTTGTGAAAAAAACAGTACTTTTTAAAAACAAAGTAAAAATAAGGTGGTACAGATTAGGTTTAAAAATAAAAAAGAGTTTTGCTAGCTTCCTATGGCGAGACATGATCAAACTGGCAGACAGTCTGACTGAACTGCTCCAGGGTAGGGTAGGCCACTATGTTGGGTGGGAGGTTGTTCCAATGGAAGACAGCTCTAGGGAAGAATAATAATTTGTAGTAGTCGGTGGTGGCAGATATTTATCTGTAAGAGGAGCTGTGATAATGTCGAGATGGTCTTGTCAGTGGGATAAGGTAGCCAGAGATAGGGATTGCTATTAGGTTATGTGTTATTTTGTACATAAGAGAAAGCCTGTTATCAATTCTTCTATGTGAAAGCCTACGCCACTGTAAAGACTGCATCATGTCAGTGACACTAGATGTTTGTCCATAGTCATGTTTTGCCCATCTGGCAGCCCTACGTTGGACAGATTCGAGTTGGTATATGTGGGTATCAGTAAAAGAACACCAAACTGTGGAGCAATTTTCAAGCTGTTGGCGGACAAGAGCTTTGTAGGCATAAGATTTCAGTGGTTCAGAGTGTACCTTAATGTTTCTCCTCAGGAAGACCAACGTGTTGTTTGCCTTCTTAGAGATGCGATTTATGTGTGTGTCCCATGATAGATCTGAGGACAGAACAACACCAAGATATTTTGCTGAGGATACAGATTCTAGTAAGCAATGGTGAAGAGTGTACTGTGTTGGAATTGGGTTTTTGGCCATTGTAATGTGAATGCCTTGACATTTAGATGGGTTAAATCCCATGTCCCATTCATGGCTCCTATGTTCAAGTGCATCAAGAACTTTTTGGATAATTTCTGATTGTGTTGATTTTGACAGAGTTAAATAAATGGCAGTATCATCAGCAAATAGTCTGACTTTGGATTGAACATTCTGAGGAAGGTCATTAATGTAGACTAAGAAGAGAAGTGGCCACAGCATAGATCCCAGGGGGGCTCCAGATGAGACGGGTATGGGTTCTGATGAGGACCCATTGACAACAACTGTCTGACGTGTGCATCCTTCCAGATTTTGGGTAGGATTCCAGAGTTAAGAGACTTTTGGAAGAGATGTTTCAAAATTGGTGACAATGAAGTCGAAAGGTTTTTTAGGATGACAGGCTTAATCTGATCAGGGCCTGATGCTTTGTGGGGATTCAAGTTTGATAGAAGTTTCTCAATCCCCTTTGCTGTGACTGTTATGTCTGGTATTGTGTTTTGAGGTTTGCCTGTGTTAGGGATATCTTGGAGTTTCATGTTACAAAGGGACCTGAGACTTTTGTGAGATTTTAGGCTAAAAACTGACTGAAATTGCTCATTTAGGATAGTTGCTTTTGCTGTGTCGTCCTGGTGGACCGAATTTTGTTTACGTAAGGGTGCAACAGAGGCTGAATTTTGTTTGGAATGCTTGAGAAGCGTAAATAGTTTTTTCGTGTTAGGTATGGAGGTTTGATCCTCAGATGCAATGTTGAGAATGTCTTCAAGATAAATTTGGTAGGGTACTTTGATGGATTTTTTGAGTAGTTGTTTTAAATCGAGAAATCTCTTTCTATCTTCAGGTTTTCATGAAATACGCTGTTTTCGGTAGGCTCTCTATCTCTCTTTCTAGCAAGTCTTTTGAGTTTTTGATTGACCCAGGGAAGATTTCTGTTGCTAGAGAGATTAGAAGGAATACATTTCTTTGTAAGAAATGTGAGAGTGGAATGAAAATTATCCCATGTTCAGCACTAAGAGAGGAGTATTTACCACTTTCAAGCATTTCCTAAAGGTAAGCATCCAGTTCCTGTTTCATCCAACCCCAATTTGCTTTCTTGTAAAGAGATATGGACCGTGGTTTCTGGGAAAGTGTTCTTACAGAAGTGTTGACTTGAATTTGGACAATATCGTGATCAATTATGCCGGGAAGAATACTGACTACTTGGATAAGAGTTGGATTTGTTGTAAGGAAAAGAACAAGAATATTTGATTCACGAGTTGGCTGACTGATTTGTGTACGGTTGTAGTCATTTAGTGTTTCCATGATTTGTGTATAGTATGAGGGATGTTTGCAGTCAGTGGACAGACACTGGTGGTCCCAATCCATCTTGGGCAAGTTAAAGTCTTGAGCGACCCAGATGTTACAATCGAGTTTGCTGGCTTTATTGAGAGATTTGGCAAATTCATCCCAACTATGCTGGTCATGCTCATGGGGTTAATAATATGCCCCAATGAGAAGTGACTTGCTACCAAATAGATTTATTCTGATCCATAAATCTTCGCAGTCTAATTGGATATCTTTCATATCTTGTTCAATTATATCATTTCTGACAACAATGAATACACCCCCCAGTTTAGCAAACCCTGTCTCTACGTAATGGTGTATACCCTTGGTCTGGATTGAACATTTCATTATCATAGTGATTTGGTTTAAGCCAGGATTCGGTTGCAATGACTATATCAAGTTTGGTGGAGTGAATAAGACTTTCATATTCATTATTTTTGTCTACAATTGATCGACAGTTCACTACTAGGACTTTGACTGTTCGTTTGATTTTATTCTTATATTTTGTAAGAGGCTGCTTAGCTGTGGAGTTTTGCTGTTTGGTATGAACCAGAGAAAGCGATATATTGTCACTTTTGGATGCATTAAGTGGTTCATACGGGTTTGATGTTTCATATGAATCAAGACGTTGTAGTGAGGATGAAGTGATATTTATATTTTCACAAACTAGGCATTTCAAGACACCAGTATTACTGGAGCTTTCTTCGAGACGGTCATACATAGAACTGTTAATGTTTTGACAATCGGCGTGATACCAGATGAAGCAGCCCTCACATTAAACACCCTTACAAGACTAGGTGACAGTTGTTTTTTTACAGCTTCCACATAGGGAAACTGTAGAATTACCTTTAAAATATACATTTGTTTTGATTGGTCCTGGATTTGATTCAACATCGAGTGAAAGGGTTAGGAGCAAGATGGAGAGGAAAAGAAGGGTTGTATGCACATCTTTTCCTTTTGCATCCTTAGATGGCGGCCAAAATTTCTTCATTTAAAAAGTAAGGCCAATTGCAAACGAGTCCATGTCTGCGGAAAATGCCCGGCTTGGTGAACCTTCGCAGAGTATGCGCAAGTAAATATGATAAAACCAGATAGGAATGATACAAATATTATTACCTTTGAAGTAAATGTGGTTTAAGCCTATACATATGTATGAGTATTGCTTTTTGTGGCAAGTAAACAAGATATTTATATCCACGAAAACATATGACAGATAAACCGGAAGTGCAGTAAAACAAGCGACCTTCACCAACTAAAGGGAAAACTAATAGCGCCCAAGATCTGAATTCAAACTATGGAAGAGTGACTTGGAAAATGTCCCAAATACCCTGTTTCAACCTTTGGGAAGAGTTCACCAACCAAAGAAGTGTTGAAACATTAATATATTAGTATTTGAGTGCAGAGAAATATGTTTTGCAGCTGACATTGTGCATGCAGATAAACGAATGTTCTATATGTCTTCTAAATGGACAAAGCAAAATTTTCATTGACTGATCGGATATCCGATGATACGAACAATAGTGGATCAGTGCCAACTACAGTGCAATAAGACACATTTGCTTGAAGACAAATGATAATAAAATAGTTGTACATGTTTTGCGCAACTTGAAGGTACTTTCAGATGAAGGCTCTTGTACTGTTCATTACAGCGCAACATTAAATGACCAACTACTGTTGTTTCATTTAAGATATCGAATGTATCGTTTTGAAGTTAAACAATAAGCATATATACATACATGTATCATTTTTCAAATGTTTTAGAGCTTAGCAACTATTACGAAGGAAGATTACAAGAGCGGTAAAGGGTGGGCTAGGTGCTTTCTCTATTCTGGCTACCAAACTTGGTAAAAACATCATGTATTCTTGTGTAATTGTCTGTGTCATAATTGAATGAAACAATGACTTAGACAATTTCAATGGTGGAGAGGGCATATGCCGGATGAACCTACTCCAGGATCGGCTTATAATTGCATTATAGATTATATTTAGCCATTTTAACTGCACTTATCATATTGATATTTTCGCATGATGTCATCCATTAAATAAGATATACAACCAAATATGTCAACTTTGCTGTGGTATCTATGTTAATAGTTAAATCAGATTATTAAGAACATATCATACCTAATCAATCTTGTCACATTGTCTGATTTTAAATATTCGTGATTATCATACTGAACAAAGACTGTATTTGAGTAAAGGCATTTACGTCAAGATTTGGCAATATATCAAGTAACTAACTGGAGCTAATATATTTTGCCAATATATAAAATGTAACGCAAACCACGTTTTAAAGCTTTGATAGTTTCATTACATATATCTCGCAATTTGTGCTAGTGAAATATGACAGCCAAAGACGCTTTGGTAGCTTTTATATCAATTGTGATGTGTATACATGGAGCGCACTGCGAACTTTTGAATAAAACTGATTGTAAATTGTTGCTAGCTGCTTCGCAAGACAACCAAAAATTGACTTCCAAAGGACAAAAATGATACGAGTAAGGATTCGCAATATCGCCAATGTCAGCAACTTGAATATGATCGATGAAATATTAGATCCGCAAAACTGGATTATAGTTATGGACGAGCCTCACAAACGATTGCTGTTGCTTTCCGATGCGTTTGTACCGTTATCACTCTGGACACTATCACTTGGACTCATTGACGTCACTATCAACATAGCAACATATCCAACCACCTGCCTGGCAGAGTATAACGTCTCGGATCAAGAGCATATTATTTACAAAGAACTATTAACAGGAAACCTATTTCGAACGACGGATTTCCCTGGCTCAGCTGAAGTTTGTTTGCGCCATATTACTGATAGCGGTGACGTGGTTCGTCTGCCCCAGTATCTTTTATATATTTTATTGTTGGAAATATTTTAGGATGCAATCCTACTAACCATTCTCTATCCAGTGCTCGATGCTATAAATACGTCTGTGTTGTTTGTGATCTATTTAATCAAACCAGATGTAACATAATATATATTTACAGGCGCCGGTTTCCGAACACTCGTTTATGGATTTCGTTTATTGCTACGTTTATAATTACGGAAATTGTACTAAGTTTTCCTTTACTCTGTGTTTATTTGGTAATAGGTAACACTCATTTGGTAAGCTTAACCGACATACTGACGTCAAAAAACATGACACTTTCTTTCACAGATAAATTGCATATGGATTCAATAGAGGTACGGCAATACATTTCTTATGGATTTTTATCTTCCTTCATGTTAATAATGATCCTGAATATAATCATATATACAACTACAAAAAAATGCTCATTGGATTTCAGTAAATATTCTTTACACGTCTTTAAACAATTTTCAATGGCAATGCAGCTCCCTTTCTTATCTCTTTCGTTAAAAGAAATATTCAATATTTCGGCTGTAACCATACACTTCTTCTTTTTGAAACTAAGGATATTAGGAATTATTCTCTTTCCATTTTGTCTTGTGTATATAACCTTACAATTTCTAATAAATCTTCCATTTATTTTCTTTGGCATTAAACTCTTACAGAACATCTGTTCATTGATATGCATTATTGTAAGACAAATATGCAACAAACGAGAGGAGCAAGGATGTACAGACACGACCATAATGATGATTCTAAACTTGATTGCACATGCGATAAACGTTGGAATATTTGTCTTACCTTTTTCGTATTTCATTTATTTTTATGTAAAAGTTATTACTTATGTAATAATAGGTTTACAAATAAATTTTGATATGGTTAATCAGTATGCAATAACGTTGTTTTTGATAATCGTATATGCCTATAATTGTTTTCATAAAGTTAGTGTGAGGGTTACGAAATACTTTTCCGAAATTCAGAAGTATGTTAATGAGCGGTTGGAGACAGACATTGAGGAAAGATTATTAGACGGTCAACAAAAAAACTTTGGGATAGTCTGGCCTTATCGTCAAAAGCATGTTACAGCCAAGCCAAACAAGAGCCTAGAGTCAGTTTCATTTTGCTCTACTGATTTTCTCAGCAAAAAAAAATCGATCGGGAGTGTTATTATCACATACCCTTCTGCGAGATCAAGCCCTAGTTCCAGATATCCCTTTCAGTCTTATTATTATTATCCACTCATATATTTCTATGATTCGAATGAAAGGGAATTTATTCTTCCAAAACAATTTTTGATAGAATCATTGGAAATAATCAGTGCCGTTTCACCCGGTCCTTTACACTGGCAGTATTTGAAAAGTTTAGCTGAGTTTATCCTCTGCATGCTGTTCTTGTTTTTTTTTCTTGTCATAGTTTTTGCTTTGGTTAACACAGAAATAGTTTCAGCAGAATATAACTCCCTGATTGCACTTGCGGGTGGCTTGACTCCATTTGTTATTCAGCGGTTTTGTGAGGTAGATAATACACAATGGAATGTCAGCGATCATGAACTAGAACGATGGAAAATTGAAATTGAAAAACTAGCAGGCACAACTATAAAATATTCAATAAAACAAAGACGTTATAAAAGTGATGATTCTGATTCTGTTTCTGATTCTGATTCTGATTCTGATTCTGATTCTGATTATAACGACAATCAATCATTAGAAGGAAATGTCTTTGTTGTTTGATATTGTAAAAACTGTAAACACACTAATCTTAAAATAGAGTTGTTCGAGCGTTTTCTAGCCTATGATATTTTGATTGACATAAACTACTTCGAACATACTGTGCGATGTGACATGATAATCACTTCTATAAATCGTCACAAATTATTTCATGAAATTCTAGAAGAGTATATTTTTGTGTTCGACCGTGTTAGTTAATACGTTTGTTGAATTGTGATTGCTATCAATTTTAGAAGATACAACATCCGATGAGAAACTCATTTATAAAACAATGTTCTTCATAAGGCATATTTTTTATATATATTCATCTTTTGTTGTACTTTATAAAGCATTAGACGTTACAATAACACTTCGCCTTTAACATGGTATAGATTCATTTATATTCAACAGCGTTCTTATTTTGCAAATAACGCACTCAATAAAACTAGCTTTGGTATATAACTGAACCACTTTTTATATGGCTACATGTATAATTTTGGCATGTGTATGCTTGTTTTCCATTGTGTTTTTCATTTATTATGCTAGTTTTGTCAGGTATTTCAGTTATAATTATACAATGCAAATACAGTTTGTTTATAATATGTTATAAAATTTTGTTCAAACCGTTTTGTTTCTTAAAAATTATACAATGTAAAGTAAAAAACCTATAAAAATATCTTGCTATATTGGCAAGTTTTCTGCTGTTCGAAGAAAAAGTCATCGTCGTTGCGGTCGACGTAGCCGTCGTTGTTTGTAAACTGTTAGATATTGTAATGCTTCTCAAGTCGTTCAAAATATTCATTTACACCTTTAAATAGGGAATCTCTCTTTGGTCAAGACAGCCATCCAACACTAAAACATGATGATATTCGATGGAATTTCTCATAATCATGATCAAAATAAGAAAATGCCATCCTCCTCATAAATCCAATGTTTATCATATTATCATATATTATATTCTTATTGGTTTGAGAATGGAACGGGAACCATTAAATGAGAAATTTAATTTTAAGGTTATTCATTACCATGTGTATTATGTATATATGAACGGGAACCAATCTATTTACAATTTATTAACATTTCCGGAATCAAAATGTCTGTTTCCTAGAAAGGAATTTCAGACGAAAAAGTAAAGAATGTAAAAACAAATAAACATGACATGGAATCATGAACCCACGGAAAGCGACTGAGATAGATGATTATTACCGAATAGCATAACACATGAGGCTGTAGGAGTTGATATTTAAAGTGTATAAGTAAGCCATACTATCTGCACCTGGGATGAATTTATGCGCGTAATTTATCGATTGGGCCTTGTCTGGATATCGTGGGTTACAATTATACTCGACAATTGGCTTTCAAACATCGCGTGACAAGTCCATTGAAGGATTTGTTAACCATTTTTATAGATTAACTTAAGCAAATCTCCGACATCAATGATAAGCTACATCGCCTAAGCTTAAACGGCTTTCAACCAAGTGAGATCTTTTATGGTGTACTTGTAATAGGGTAGTTTTTCTTATGGCCACGACTATATTAACGGTCTAACTCAGCAGTTAGGGTTCAGTGTAGTTGATTAACACGTCGGAAGTCTTTAGGGGCTTTTATTACATGTATTATAAATCCACAGCTCTGAAAGTATATAAACATCAACTTAAGCATATACTTTGAGAAGCAATATTCCTCATAATTAATACTATTTTCTAGCGGCCATACTATTACATAATATAATCATATTAAAACAATACAAACATCATATACAAAACAGGTACAAACACATTTCACATCACATTACATATAATCTAACTCACCAGCTGTAGGCCAAACTGCCTTTATATTCTTCCGGACACATACATTCAACTGGTGCCGCAATTCTAAAATAAGTGGATTTATTAATATTACTTATAATATTAACATGCAGAGTTGATTCACTATCTTGACCTTTTAGAAATATTATAACTATCATATTTCCACCTTACTAAATACTTAGATACAACTGCTCAAATGTAATTAAAACAATTACACTTCTTAATAAACAATATTCTAGAAATACTAGGTTCTAGAAGTAACTAATAGACTAACCTTCAATATCTTTTCCCGCCAATTCCAACAATTACAGACAAAGTAAAATATGATGTGTTCGCCTTGAAAACAAAGAACCGAATGATCCAGTGTTCCCACCAAAAATGTCAATTTAGGGATTATAGTCACAGATGACCACACAGCAATTATATTTTAAAATTACTAAGAAAGACAACTCTGTACATAACATCAAAGCTGATTTGCTTGTTTTCTCCCTTGCATTACATCAAACTCAAAAATAAAATGTAATAATTATGAAACTTGGACTTTGTTACACATTTCCCTGTCTCCTGAAATGACGTCCCGTCATTGTCTAATCGTCAAAAAATTATTTAAAAAAAAATTAAAACA
Source organism: Mya arenaria (assembly GCF_026914265.1). Classification (NCBI taxonomy): domain Eukaryota; kingdom Metazoa; phylum Mollusca; class Bivalvia; order Myida; family Myidae; genus Mya; species Mya arenaria. Next base: position 56,207,328 of record NC_069128.1, read on the forward strand.
ATAAAAAAATCAAATAACAACCAATATTTCCTGGCAATTAAATCTCAGTTACACTCATGTCACTTAAACCAAAAATTAATGAATATTATATCCAAAAACCCTAAACAAACAAAAAATGCCATACTTAGTTAGTACAACATACCAAAAAAATAAATTTCATGCCATCTTCCTCCCCTTCTACAAAAAAGTGTCCACACCAAATAACCAATAACTGGGTAGTAGGTTTATGAACAATAAGAATAAACATGATCAAAATTGTAATTAAAATATTCTCACATAGCAATCTTTATAAAAAAATTAATACATCAAAATTATTTCATAACTTCTGTCACTAATCTCCTGGCAATTTCACTATCCATACTTCCCAATACCCCAGAACTCATGATAGATTGTAATGCCTGGAATCTGGCATCAAAAGGTCTATTCATTCCATACATCACATAGCCACTGTATTTTTCAGGCGCTCTTCTTTCCCTTTCTGATCTTCTGACTGGTGGATGCGGTAACTGTCTTTTTCTCTTCTTTGTGATTTCAGGAACTTCCTCAAGTGTTGTGTCTTCTGTTACAGGAAGTGTAGAGTCTGTTTCGTTGCTGAAATCGTCTTTAACAACCATGTCACCTTGTTCCCATTCACCTGGACTCCCATCCATATTAGCACCTCCTGATGCTGCGTTGGCAACATCCTTTATTTCTTCTTCACCATCAACCTCTGTAGTGTTCTCTTCAATTTCCACCTGTTCTTTCTCCAGTTCAGACTGTAACTGAAGTACTTCACTTTTATTCCTGTCTTCATCATCTATGTTTAATACTTCTGTCCCAATTTCTGCCTCTGACTGATTTACTGGCGTACTGGCGTCCCCGTAAACATATGTCTGTGGGACATAAATCACACCATCTTCATCATCATGGCTGTCGTTGGTGGTTCCACCCGATTCTTCTTCATCTCTAGATGCATCTTTTTATGCCCCCTTTTGAAAAAAGTGGGGTATATTGTTTTGCACATGTCGGTCGGTCGGTCGGTCTGTCTGTCTGTCGGTCGGTCGGTCGGAATACCAAATGGTTTCCGATCAATAACTTGAGAACGCTTTGACCGAGGGACCTCATACTTGGTATGTGTATTGGTCATCACCAGCAGATGAACCCTATTGATTTTGAGGTCAGTGGGTCAAAGGTCAAGGTCAGTGTGACCTTTACATGAAAAACGGTTTCCGATCAATAACTTGAGAACGCTTTGACCCAGGAACCTCATACTTGGTAGGTGTATTGGTCATGACCAGCAGATGAACCCTATTGATTTTGAGGTCAGTGGGTCAAAGGTCAAGGTCAGTGTGACCTTAACATGAAAAACGGTTTCCGATCAATAACTTGAGAACGCTTTGACCCAGGGACCTCATACTAGGTAGGCTTATTGGTCATGACCAGCAGATGAACCCTATTGATTTTGAGGTCAGTGGGTCAAAGGTCAAGGTCAGTGTGACCTTTACATGAAAAACGGTTTCCGATCAATAACTTGAGAACGCTTTGACCCAGGAACCTCATACTTGGTAGGTGTATTGGTCATGACCAGCAGATGAACCCTATTGATTTTGAGGTCAAAGGTCAAGGTCAGTGTGACCTTAACATGAAAAACGGTTTCCGATCAATAACTTGAGAACGCTTTGACCCAGGGACCTCATACTAGGTAGGCTTATTGGTCATGACCAGCAGATGAACCCTATTGATTTTGAGGTCAGTGGGTCAAAGGTCAAGGTCAGTGTGACTGTAAGCTGAAAAAAGGTTTTCTGATTGTCCATATTTTATTTTCTTATATAGTAGACAGTAGAAATTTATATGTCACTAAATGCATGAGTTGAAGTATCAGTTTTCAGTGAACATCTAGTTTAATTATGCCCCCCTTCGAAGCAGAGGGGTTATATAATTGCTTTGCACATGTCGGTCGGTCTGTTGGAAGACCAAAGCTTGTCCGAGTGATAACTCAACAATTCCCGGACCTATGGTCATCAAACTTGACATGAAGATTAGGTATGACCAGTAGATGACCTGCCTCATATGCATCCAATGACAAATCAGCTGTCATTTCAGTCCATGCATATTTCATTCAATTGTCCAAATATTTCTGGCAACTTGGCGCTCAGGGGGCATAATGTTTGACAAACATCTCTTGTATCTTTCCTGTTTCCTCAATATTCTCATCTTGAACAAATTCATCCCTCACCCGATGGTTCACTGGGAATAGATGGTTCCGGTGTAGGGTCCTAATTCTCCCGGTACTGTTACCTTCTAGAGTATATACAGGTACTTCTCCTTTCTGCCCTCTAACTGTGTAAACCTCTTCCTCAAACTTGTCGCTTAATTTGTGTTTACCCTCTCCTCTAGCCAGAATCTTCACTAATACCTGATCTCCTTCTTCAATCTGTACACCTCTCACCTTCATATCATAGTATTTCTTTTGTCTTTGCTTTGCCTTTTCTACATGTTCATGGACAATATCTCTAGTCTTTTTCATGGTCTGTCTTAATTCTGCTATTTATTCTTCTTGAGTCTTTACTTTTTCTTTTTTCTCTTTCTCGACATCAAACATAACCTCAATAGGAAGACGTGGCTTCCTGCCAAACATGAGCTCATATGGTGAGACTTTTGTTGATTCATGAGGCGTGCTATTGTAGGCAAACACTAGGGAACTAATGTATTTTTTTCCAATCCTTCTTCTGATCTTGTTCCAGTGTCCCCAGCATGCTTATTAGAGTCCTGTTAAACCTTTCTGGGCCTGCGTTTCCATGGGGATGGTATACTGAAGTGTGACTCTTTTTTATGTTGGTAAGTTCACATAACTCTTTGATAAGTTGGCTTTCAAAGTTAGCACCTTGATCGGAGTGGAGTCTATGTGGAATTCCATAATTCACTATGAACTGATTATAAAATGCCTCAGCAGTAGTTTTGGCTGTCTGGTTACGTGTTGGTATGGCTAGTGCGTACTTTGTAAAATGGTCAGTGACAACTAATATGTTTGAGTATCCTCCCTTGGATGGTTCTAATGTCAAAAAATCGAAGCAAACAAGTTCTAAGGGGAAGGTCGTGTTCACACTTACTAATGGTGCACGTGTGTTTGTTGCAGACTTCCTCCTCAAACAACGATCACAGTTCTTCACAAAGTCTTCTATCTGCGCTGTCATACAAGGCCAAAAAAATCTTCTTCGTATGAGATTTGTTGTTCTGTCTATACCTGGATGGCCAACATATGTGTGCATACCTGTCAACACATCTCTTCTATAACACTCTGGTAACACTAAGTGTGCGATCTTTTCATCATCTCTCTCTACCTCTCTGTACAGCACACCTCTTCTGATCTTGAAATGCTTCCAGTTCTTCTTCATGACTGTACCTTCTTTAGTAAAGTCATTTTCTAATCTAACTTTATCTATCACTGCAATTCTCCATTTTCCTATCAGGGAATCCTCAATTTGTTTCCTTCTAATCTCCCTTAACTCTACTTGGGCCATTGGGGTACTAGTGTCTTCAGTAATTTCTACTATGTTCATATTCATGGTGGGTAGAGTGTCTATGTATGGTGGTGTAAGGGTACTACAAATTGCTCTGACCGCATCTCTATCCAAATTCACAAGTTCTTCAACTGCATTCCCATCTTGTTTCATGACCTCAATCTTCTCATATGGATACCGACTTAATGCATCTGCGTCTCCATTTTTCGTTCCAGGTCTGTATCTGATTTCAAAATCATAATCTGCCAGTGCAGCTGCCCATCTCTGGCTTGTTGCATCAAGATTGGATGAAGAGAGTATATGGGTCAGTGGGTTATTGTCGGTATATACTATGAAATGGTTTCCTGTTAAATAATCTGAAAATTTTGAAGTTACTGCCCACTTCAACGCCAAAAATTCCAATCTGTAGGTGGAATAATTCTTCTCAGATTTACTAACTGCTCTGCTTGCATATGAAATAACTCTCTTTTTACCCTCTTGTTGTTGGTAAAGTACTGCTCCCAATCCAGTATTGCATGCATCAGTGTGCAATTCAAATGGCTTACTAAAATCTGGGTATGCTAATATTGAAGGGCTGGTCAGTATCTCCTTCAAATCTTGAAATATCTTCTCTTCATTTTCTGTCCATTTCCAATTCTTCTGTTCTGCTTTCTTCTTTGGGCCTTTCTTGGAGGTGGGATGTGGAATCATCTCAGCTAAGGGAGGGGTAATTTTTGAAAAATCTTTAATAAATCTTCTGTAATATCCCGCAAATGCCAAGAAACTGTGGAGCTCTTCTGGTGAGTTTGGTGATGGCCAGTTTTTAACTTTCTCAATCTTACTGGGATCAGTCTCAATTCCGTCTTTGCTAACTACATGACCAAGGAAGTTGACTCTCTCTCTGAAGAAGCTACATTTCTCAGGGGCTAATTTCAGATTGCATTCCTTTAATCTTGCTAAAACTTTATCCAAGCGTTCCAAATGTTCATCATAAGTTTTACTGAAGATAATTAGGTCATCTAAATATATTATACAGATGGACATGTTCATTTCACCTAGACATTCATTCATCAGTCTACTGTAACTGGCAGGGGCATTAGTTAATCCAAAAGGCATAAACTGATTTTCAAAGTGTCCCAGTGGTCCTACTGTGAAAGCAGTTATCTCTATGTGTTCTTCCTCCATTGGTAGTTGATGGTATCCACTTTTCATGTCCATTGTAGTGAAGTAGCGTGCCCTGTGTAAGCAGTCAAACATCTCTTCTATCCTAGGCAGACCATAGGCATCTTTAACTGTCCGTTCATTTAGCATCCTGTAATCCACACATAGCCGTAATTTTCCATTTTTCTTTCTAACTAAGACTACTGGTGAAGCCCATGGTGACTTTGATGGCCGTATGATGCCACATGACAACAACTGTTCTAAATGTGATCTGACCGCTTCTACCATAGCAGGTGGTATTCGACGGTGCCTCTGCTTAAATGGTAAAGGATTTATCAATTCAATTCGGTGTTTGAAAAAATTGCATCTGCCTATGTCTGTATCACTAGTGCTGAATATATCACGATGATGGAAAAGTAAGGTATTCAATTTCTGTTTCTGGTCTTCATTAAGTACATTATCTTCATCTATCTTCAATTCTTCAACTATCTTTCTTCTCTTCTGATCTATGTCTTCTTCTTCTATCTTATTTAAAACTTCATCAGTGACTGTTACTGGCTGTATCTCACATACAATTGCCTTTGGTGAAATATGAATAGGACAACTTGAATGATTAGAAATGGTAATAATAACTTCATTGGCATCTGTGTAAGAATAGTGTATGATGCTGGGTGTAACCTCCAAACCATCTGGTAGGCTGGCCTTATCAGTCCCACATACAATGGCTGCTGTAGGTTTATGGTCAATCTTCTTGTCAACGTAACCTTTAATATCCATGGTGTGATTCGGATTCAATGTCAACTTGTGTGGTAAAGCACATCTGATGATTCCTAATCTATTCTTATTCTGCTTCAATGTCCTTTCTCTAATCACTATAGTTCTAAAACAAGAGTACCAAGGGTATGTTAGCTTTGCTATTTGTAAATATCTTTCTCCAAATTTATGTCTACAATCCCCTTGAAATTCTTGCAAAATGTTAGTTCCAATAATGACTGGTGTTGAACTGGAAAATTTTGTATCTGGTGATATCAAAAATAATGCTAATTGCTTCTTACATTCCGGAATTCCAATACCATTTACTTCAACTTCAATATATCCTGAGTATGGAAGCATAGATCCACCTGCACATTCAATATTTAAGATTTCAGTCACTGGTTTTAATTCAATATTTTTAAAATGTTCTTCAAAATATGATTGTGCAATAACACTTACTGAAGAACCTGTATCCAGTAAAGCATTTACTTCCTTTTCATTTATAATAACTTTTGTTATGTTCGCTTCCCCTACTAATGCAGGACCCTCCTTAATGTTCTTTGTGCCCTGGTCCGGTCCATCACACAAGGCACCTACGCGTTTAAATCTCTGTCTGTCCCGCCCGTGAGTAGGCTGCTGTACATTCCTTTACATAATGATCATTGCCACCACACCTATGACAAGAGCCCCTATAATTCCCTGTCTGCTCCGTCCGAGGATATTCTGATATGCAGTCCTTCACATAATGGTCATGTCCACCACATCTGTGACAACACCCCCTGTAATTGTTTACTCCTATTGGGCGTCCAGGTCTGTAAGTTCCTCTGCCTCTACCACTACCTCTGTGGAAGCTTCCTGACTGTCGTCTATATCTTCTGTTTCCAAAATAGCAGGGTTGATATTGTTGTTGTTCTGGACTATCCCGCTGCTGTTGTTGTTGCTGCTGCAATTGATCAATCTTTTTGTTGAGCTGCTTATACATGTCTAAAGTGTCATTAAATTTCTTACTCATGTCCTCCTTGAGCTCTTGTAAGTCCTTTTCTTGTTTTGACGGAGCGTTCTGTGCCACATGACAAGTCTTCTTTGCTTCTGTCTGATTGGTCTGACACTTCATTTCAGCTTCAAGTTTCCTCAGCTCAATTTCAAATCTATCATAGTCTTTGATGGTTTCAAACTTAAACTGGGCAACATGTTTCAAATCAATTCTTAATCCTTGAAACAAAAGTTCTCTCAATAAGATGTCATCCCCCTGCAGTACAGCTCCAAGTTCAACTCCTTGTGCAAATAAATCCTCAAGCTTTGATGCATATATGTTCACCGGATCCAATCCTTGAGAGCAGGAGTACAATTTCCTTATCAATGACTCCTTTGATTCAATGTTTCCGAAAGTTCCATTCAACTTCTTTAAAACCTCCGCCACTTTCACCCCTGTACCCAATCTCCTTACAATATCACTAGCGGTACCCCTAACACTCCTTCTGATACCTAAAAGTAACTGTTCATCACTAAAAGTCTTCTCCTTTACTAGGGAATCAATTCCAAATCTGTATGCATCCCACGAAACTTCTTCCTTATTATCTTCACCGGAGAACAATGACAATTTTGGAAATTGGTACGATTTCCCGGATGCTGGGTTTGATTGCTGTTGCTGGGCTGCATTACTGTCTTCCTTACTCCTCTTTGTATATTCCGTCAAAAACTTCTTTAAATCCTCTGGGCCACTCACCCCTGGATCTAGTTTCAATTCATGAAATGCTTTAAATAGCTTCAATGCCTCTTCAATTTCATGTTCATCATCTTTCTTAATTACAGGCTTTGCCTTACTATCTTTCTCCATACCACCAGCTGCTATTCCTAATTTATCCTCTTCCAGTGACATATTTAATGTTTAATAAACTTAATCACCATAAAAGTTCAAAGTTCAAATCAATATCAATCTCCAGCACAACCTATGTTCAATGGTTTATGATCACTTCAATACTAAATGCCGCAAACAAATTATAAGCAAATATTCTCACATCAAAAAACAATTCTAATCTATAACTTAAATAAAGTATTTCTTCTATGTGTTAAAGAATAAATATTAGACAGAAGCAGTAAGAAAAATAAAAAAATAACAAGTGTGTGCAATCAATTGTCAAAAATCAAAATATACAATACACATAATTGAAAATAAACTAAGTAAAAAAATCAATTTCAAAGTCAAAATGAAATTAAAGAAATGTAATGTCTAAACAATAAAGTCACCCGTAAGAACTATAATCTAAGTATTTAAGTCAGACAAACATGAGTATCTAACACTGCTTAAGAATATGCCGTTAATAATCAACTTAATTTGAAACAACAAACACTAGGTCAAATGATTTTAAATGGAATTTCAAAGTATGAACAATTCCACAAATGCACAAATCCAACAATAATTGTTTTTAACTGTATAAATCTAAATACCTAATACAAAGTCTAAATAAATATTTCATCTATCCATGCAAATAATAATTGCAGAAAAATATTACAATCCAAATTCAACTTTATCAGTGTCCCCAATCAATAACCAAATCAGCTGATTTCTGTCAAAAATATAAAGTGGCAACAATGTGTGAAATTAAAATTCAACTGCCTGAAATTTAGTTGCTAAATAATGTATACTCAAGATATGATAATATCCTAATAATGATTCAAGAAATTATTATAGATTTTGCAGTGAACAAATAAAAAATCATGTCAAATGTCTGAACAAATTATTCTCCTAACCCAAAAATGTCTGTCATGCACTTTAACCTATCGTAAAGGTCAATATCAGGGTTATCCAATCAAAATGCTCGACCTGCACACACCCTCCCAAACAGCCAATCAAATCAGAATTTGCTCAATTACGTCACTGACACACGGGTTTTCCGTAAATTGTGTATCGCGTATTGATTTGTCAATGAAACAAAAGTACCGTTTGATTTACACCAGCCAAACATGTAAATGAGTGTTAACTCATTCAAAGATATTGTTTACAGTCGGAAACTTTACTGTCTAATGGATATGTAATGAGAAAAATAGTGCTCACAAAGAACCTTATAAATGAAGGATTTTCTCAGACTAACGTTATCTAACTAAAGATTAATTCTACATGATGCTAAACAATAATCTTCCGTGTATACATGTTTGTTTACACCTGAGTAGAAGGTAAGCTTATCTTTTTATCAATCTAATAATATTTAATACGTAAGAAATCAAAAATAGCTGTACTGAATGACTATCTAATGAAAAATAGATGCTTAATTATATCTTTAGAGCATTAGTATGTGATCACTCTTTCGACAATATGACACTTAAAATTTTCACTTCTGCAGCTATGAAAAATGCACAATTCTAACTGTAGAAAAACAAACAAATTATGTTTTACACAAAATTATGGTACTCACAGTTTGTTGTATTTTGGCCACTAGAATATATTAATAAATGTCCTATATCACAAAATAACAACTTCCATAATGTTCACGTACGTATAACAAGTCCTACAGTCAATAAATCCTGGGTTATTGATGGATGGATGAAGATGATGATGATTCTCTGATGACGTTACGTCCTGTCCTGAGTTCGATCTCTTTCCGGTCCTTAACAGAATGGTATCACAGATGCACACCAGTCACGTCCTGAGTTCAAACTGTTTCCGATCCTTAAGGGAATGGTATCACAAATGCACGCCTGCCCTGGGTCGCAACGACTCCAACCACTAATGAAAATGTCTCTCACAATATGTTTGTGGGGTCAACCAGTTTCCAAACGAAATGGTAGATTCTGGGCTACGAACCACGTTTTTCTTATGGCCACGACTATATTAACGGTCTAACTCAGCAGTTAGGGTTCAGTGTAGTTGATTAACACGTCGGAAGTCTTTAGGGGCTTTTATTACATGTATTATAAATCCACAGCTCTGAAAGTATATGAACATCAACTTAAGCATATACTTTGAGAAGCAATATTCCTCATAATTAATACTATTTTCTAGCGGCCATACTATTACATAATATAATCATATTAAAACAATACAAACATCAAATACAAAACAGGTACAAACACATTTCACATCACATTACATATAATCTAACTCACCAGCTGTAGGCCAAACTGCCTTTATATTCTTCCGGACACATACATTCAACTGGTGCCGCAATTCTAAAATAAGTGGATTTATTAATATTACTTATAATATTAACATGCAGAGTTGATTCACTATCTTGACCTTTTAGAAATATTATAACTATCATATTTCCAACTTACTAAATACTTAGATACAACTGCTCAAATGTAATTAAAACAATTACACTTCTTAATAAACAATATTCTAGAAATACTAGGTTCTAGAAGTATAACTAATAGACTAACCTTCAATATCTTTTCCCGCCAATTCCAACAATTACAGACAAAGTAAAATATGATGTGTTCGCCTTGAAAACAAAGAACCGAATGATCCAGTGTTCCCACCAAAAATGTCAATTTAGGGATTATAGTCACAGATGACCACACAGCAATTATATTTTAAAATTACTAAGAAAGACAACTCTGTACATAACATCAAAGCTGATTTGCTTGTTTTCTCCCTTGCATTACATCAAACTCAAAAATAAAATGTAATAATTATGAAACTTGGACTTTGTTACATACTGACCGTGTCCAGACGGTTAGCATTGGGGCCGTATGACAGTGAATGTCAAAGTCAATGATTCTTTACTTTAGAAAACCATAACGTTTTAAGCCATAAAACATTATTTTTGATCATATATCATTTGTTTGCATTTTTCAAAATGGTATATCTGTGAAAGTGCAGCTTGAATATGAACGGTTTAAAGCGATGGTGCACTTTGAATTCACACATTTTATAGAAAAAAATCACTTGAACTTTCTTAGTTATCTGACAAGACCAACAACACTGAAACTTCTTGGTTTTGAAATCCATAAAGTTGAATATCAATTGAATGCAAATTTGCGAACTGAGGACTGGAGAAATGCTACTCCTAGCGTTGTATGTACTTGACAAAAAATGCATATCCTTAAACTTAAGGTCAAATCCAATTGTAAAGCTAGTACTAAATGTTTGTTATATTTATTGAAAGCAAATTCCCGCACTTTGTATGTATGCATTGTTATTTTTTTATGAAATCCATTTGCCATAGGCCGGACCTTTAAAAATCCAAACAATCAGCCAAAGTTGCACAATTATGAACCCACATAGTAAGAGGGCTAGCTACGCCCCTGCATTACTTACACGTAAATAAAATATTAATGTGGACTCTTAATCTTAAGGATGTACTCTTCTCCCAAATACGATTAACCACTATTAATTCTATTGTTTTAATATTTCAATAAGGTTGAATCAATGTCGAAAAAATGGTTCTTATAAGGATACTGAGTTTAATCTGAAAGAAATGAGCCTAAAACACGCTTTTGCATCCTATGAGACTATAGCAAACCACAATAAATCCTTTAACATATATAACATTTGTGGGTTCGCAGCCATTTAAATCCGGAATTTGTTTGTATAGTTTTAATGTATTTTTCTTTCTGCAATTTCGGTTTCAAAGAGTTTAATAGTATAACATAGGAATTTAAGACGCAATACAGGGTAAAAAAGTGCCAACATATTAGCGGGCCTTGGGAAAGAAAGAAATAAGACACATCAATAACAAATGTTAAAGCTTATCATCATTTTTTTAAATGTCTATTACCGATCCGCCATTTAGGTATGCGTATTAAACTTTAGAAAATAAAAACACGGCTGTGCCCAAATAACAAGATTTTGGAGGGAGTAATTCATTGGCTCTGTTTAAGGTCACATAACATATCCAAATATTTTTTTCGCAAAAATATGCTTCGATCGTTGTTAAGTTAATTTCAATAGCGTCAAGTTTGAAACCATTATTAAGGATGTAATTGGGTATTTGCAAAATGAATTGAAGGATTTCAGTGTAGTTTGCAATATATTTGCGTCCTGCATAAACATGAACAGATTGCGCGCACAGATATGGCCCTAAATTCTGTATTATTTGATATGTTTGTTTCTGCTTAGTTAAGTACATGCAGTAAAACTGTTTTTCATGAATCTTAAAACTTTCATTGTCATCTAAATACTATATATACATGTTTCAAATACATGATGAACTATTAATAGGTTATTAAATCTGGTTGTAATAGAAATGAATCATCATCATCATCATCATCATCATCATCATCATCATCATCATCACGATCAACATCATCATCATCATCATCATCATCATCATCATCATCATCACGACCACTAACACCACCACCGTCGTCGTCCTCGTCTTCAGCGCCACTAGCAACAGCAGCAGCAACAGCAGCAGCAACAGAAGTACGTTCATAAACAAAACATTATCAGCATGTACGCTACACTAACATTTTAAGTGTGGATTTAATTCCTCTATTTAGATTGTAGAATGTAACTAAAACGTGTGACGTGTGGTATCTGTCTTCTTTGGAGGTTTACCTTTAAACGTGAATATTCTGACCTTATCTAGCATATTTTCGTAATGTTTTACTACATTCCATTAGGTTAATAGAACTTGATCAACAGTGACCATGACATTGCATTTGTCTTAATAGGTGTTGTTTATGAACTTGTACAAGGACAACCAAGTGAATTCCATAAAACCTATATGATCGGTAAAATAAATAAAGGCCTCTGAATATTGCATTGGTTGTAATCAATTTTTCAAAAAGGTATAATTAACCGGAGCCAATATTGAGAACACAGTCCATAGAGTAAGGTGTGCCAAAAGTGGAGTCCTTGTTCGTTTTCTATAGTGTATTGTAATGCATACTGCTAATGGGTGCTCATGTCCCACGCGGCTAGTACGTGAAGCTCAAATAAATTTACTGAAGATAAACCGACCGAAGCTCAATATTAAATACAAAATGATTTTGCCGAAACAGTTGTTCTTTATACGTAAATGCGCCTCTATTTCGAAAGAGTATACTAGAATTCCTAAATTAAACAGATAATATGCATTTATGAATATACTCATTCTAAATAAGTCGCAAACATGACGATACTTAAATCAATTTAAAACAGATGTTTTTAACCAAAAGGTTCTTTGACGTTTAAATCGTTTTAAGTTATTAGGAAATCATACGTATGGGATCGTATAACCTTGGTTTACACCTGAAACCTTTTTCAGATATAGTATATGGTTTCAATACGTTATACTTTTTGGCAAACAAATATCCCTAGCCGTGTTTCTAGATTGAGGAATATATCACTTGCTGATCCGTGATATCCATTTTCGAAAAACGCTGATTGCAAATTATAATGTTTGGTTAAATAGGTTAAGCTAACGTTTAGTGACATTTGTTTGGCCATCCAAACTGAAATAAATTATTAAATTGTTAAATAATCAAATAACGTTTGAATAAGCCCACTTTATTTACTGTTTTTTTGTATCGGTTTTGACCCAACTATTCTAATATCACCGCAATCTTTGTCATTATCATCTTCAGCAACAATTGCAGCATGTACAACATAGATTACATAGACAACACCATCAGAAGCAGCGTGAGCAGCAGCCATATCTTATTTATTTTATTTTATTTGCATTCAGTACCAAAATAATACGCAGACATACATAACTACTTGTACGAGGTTATAATATCTGTCTGACTTCTTTATTGTTTTAACATGAATATGTTAACTTTTATTATTCTGACTTAACAAAAGTCATATGGACATGCATAACTGAGCAGTTGCGATGACAAGTTAATAGATTTTACCTGTACAACATGGGCAAAACGATTACTATCAAAGCAGCAAATCAGCAAAATTCAAGGTTAATATAAAATAGGTGAAATCATAATAGTAAAATAAGAGCACTGAATAATGCAAAGATTGCATTTTAAATTTGCCGTTAAAATCAGTGCTAAAAATTAGAACATTATCCATAAATATGGCGGCCAGACACTGGATAAAATGAGAGGTTGTTTTTACCGTGTATTTCAAAGCTCAAGGCTAATAACCGTTCACGGGTAATTGGCATGCAGTCGTTCAGTCCTTTTTGCAAATAGGTGAAAAAGCGTATGCATCTTTTATTATTTGATCCGTTTGAATGAAACCCATGAAAGGCCCAGCACTTATTCAACTAATAGTTATTCTCCCCCTATATGATTACTCTCAGAAAAGCAAACGATATATGGGATTGATGAGATGTTTATATCCCATGATATATTTTGACTAAATAGGAGTTGTGTCCGTCAAATATCGTCGCATTCGTAATTCGTATTTATCTCAAAGAATTGCTGCTATTCTCACGAAAGTTCATATAAATGTTCGACAGCTGTTCGGCTGTGATTCTTCATAAAAATGCTGGACAGCTATACAGCTGTAGTTTCTTAGATATTAATTTTCATTTAGTCGAACAAGATATTTTGAAAGTTAAGATTATTTTGCCTTTCAAACTCACTTTTGTATTGAGGCTACTCTTTACAATAGGAAATATATTGTAATATTATACCCTTCATTAAGGTGTAAAAAGAGTAAAAGGCGTTAAACATTCCATTGATACACTGATAATCTAGCTACATTGGAAGTTGTCAGTACACACAGGCTTTTTTTCAGCGGCGACAGGCTAGCTTTTTCTTTATTTTTGTATGGACAGATTTCGATGTGACTGCGATCTTGTGTGTGATTTTCTGAATAACGTGAGTCGTTCGCCTTCTTGATCGGGCCATGATGAATGAATGTCCGTTCCTGAAATGATAAAATCGTTTACTTCAAAGTATGATACACATAACATACCAATGTGAAAGACTCATGTTCATAAGCGATTCACAGAACAAAAAAGTAAACTCTCAAGGCTAAACAATTGTGCAAAAGTGTGTTTGCATTTTCCCAAAAATTGGGTAATATGCTTGCAATAAACGAACTGAAAATCAACGTCGCTTACTCTCTTACTTGTTTTCATCGGTTTTGACCCGTGGTGCCCATGTGAGAACCCCGTTGAAGTCACGTGATTCCTTACCCTGATATATCTGTTCATTTAATACAATTACGACGCTCATTGATTATAATAAATTATATACAATATATTTGCAGTGTGTACATGAAACCATACTTTCGCATTTATTATTTACCTTAAGCTAAGTAATGTTGAGCGGTTTTCATATCACTTATAATACAATACTTCTCTGAAGATATTGTTAAATAAAACCAACTTTTTAACACATTACAGTACTCTCTATATATGGAGCTATCATTGTTTTTATTAACCTGTCATAAATATAATAGCATGTTGCATAATTTGGTTTAAAAACTGTTATTAAAATTTATTAAAGCTGCACTCTCACAGATTGAACGTTTTGACAATTTTTTTTTATTGTTTGTCTTGGAACGAGCCAATTTTTGCGAAAATCCATGGAAACCAGTTATATAAGACTGCTGACAAAAAATAGATCGCAGATTTTTATATTAAATTTAAAAATTGATGTTTTATGCATTTTCATTAAACCGTTAGTAACGGTTTAAGCCATAAAACATTAATTTTCGAACGGAAATATGAAAATCTTCGATCTCATCTTTTGTCATCAGTCTTTTATTATTAGTTTGCAGATATTTACGCAAACAATTGCTCATTCCAAGACAAAAATTTAAAAAGTTGTCAAAAGGGTAAATCTGTGAGATAGCAGCTTTAAAAGTATATTTACAAGTTTCATCTCATGTTTTGTGCCGTTTGATTTATTTCAAATCATGATCATGTATAATCGTAATACGGCATGCTATTATTTCGTTCATTTCACAAGGGCATGTGTACGTGATCAGCAGTGACAATGACATTGAAGTCATTTTAATAGGCGAAGTGTATGAACTTGAACAAGGGCAACTACGCAAACTCCATGAATTCTGGATAACACATAAAGCGAATAAAGAACCAATAAGTTTGTATTGGTTCTTATTTAATTTGAGTTTTACAATTACCAATGTCAAATTTGAGAACACTTTGAATAAAATAAGGTGTTTCATTGTTCGTTTTCTAAAGTTGAATGTTATGCATGTGGGAACTGAGAGTCTATCCCGGCTGTTATGTTTACTTTGAGAAAAAAATAAAGCGACCAATGCAGGCCCTGAATAATAGGGCATGGAATAATCTAAGAAAGGATTTCCGCCCTTTATGTGAATTCTTTACAACTCGTCTCATATTTTGTTACATTCAAATGCATTGAAATCCAGTCTGAGTTTAGCAATTTAAATAGGTTAATTATTCTGCTGCAGCAATTCAAAACATTGAATTATGAATGTTAAGAAGTATAACTTTTATACACTGTGGCCTTCATTTTTACTAAAAAAGATATCACGGATCAGCTAGTGATACTTAAGTTTTGTAATACGGTCATGGATTTGTGTTTTCCAAAAATTTGAGGCATTGAATCAACTAACCATATACATCAAAGACATCAGCCATTAGCCAAACGTTTTTAAAGCAAGGTCATAATGTCACAGCACGTGAATTGGGAGGAAGCCAAGCTATTTCAATTCGAAAAATATCTGTTTTTGTTAATATTGTCACGAGTACAAAGAAATGAAGTCCGCCTGTTTGTTGATTTGTATCTTCTTTATTAATATTATCTACTATATAATCATACCTCTGTTATCAATTTTGCCATTCACGAATTGACAAGTAGACCCGAAGACATGCACCCATATTAATCTTTAAAGCTTTGATAAATAGCTTCATAGCTTCTTCATTCCGTCATTCATCAAGATGTTGACTGCTGTCGGGGCCACTTGTAAACGCTAAAAGCTTATTGTAAAAGCTAGGGGGCTGCTACGTTACAGGAATGAGTTGCGCCCACACACCCAGCTGCTGCTCGCCACTAGCCATTGCGAAGGTGGGTATACCCGATGCCCCGAAATTGAGAGGGGCAGTACCTCCTTGAAATAGCGAGACACCCCTCGGCATTGTGGTGGTGTGCATTTACCGCATCCTGACCTGCTCATATGCGTTCGGGGCTGGGCTATTGGGTAATTGTATGGCTTGCTTTGTAGGCTGAATAATTGGAACTGAAAGTTTACCCGGTTACGCCCCAAGACCCGCTTCAGATGTCATAACCCTTCTCTATCCTATTCTCTTTCGGCGGATTCAGCATATTCGTTGGTTGGACCTAATAATCCCTGACAAAGATGGGGTAGCTTGACTGTACAAAAACTTGGATTGCGTCATTCGGTCCATTTTTGTGTTCCATATGCGTCACGGAATTCTGTCACCTAAACCTGCACATGATGCAGTGTAGAATGCCACTTGAGCCACAGGTACAGGTAGGCTCTTTGCCACCCCGGACACACCGATAAATGAGACCGCCATTTGCAAACCTTCCGTTCATCCGAAATAGAAATCGGACTTCTAACTGCAGGAAAAGGCGCGGATGAGGTTTGACTGTTTTAGTTTCTTACCATTACCCCAAGGACAACCACCCCTTAAAATCCAATGAATGTTTTGGTTTGCTCATATACGGCCACGCTTTTTTGGCTATGTCACATGCAGGTTATGCATTTTACCCTAGTTTTTGCTGTTGCAATACTTTAACGCTGTATTATATGTTAACATTAGATACGTGTATTGCTCACACATCAATTTGGTAGTTTATACAGTTCAGGCGGATCGGAACAACCACATAAATGATTTACAAGCACTCGTTTATGTTTGTTTGTTCGTTTGTTTTTATCACAAATATTATTCATCTTTACCGCTAGACAATAGGAATCACTGCTTGCTAGTTAAGTTTTGCATTTATTTACAATAGCAATATAGCAATAACAATGATTGGGTAGAATTTCACAGCTTAATTCTGCTCTTGAACGCACCATATTACTATTTATACTGCCTGCCATTATTTGAACAATGCGTGTCCATTATTTGAATATTGGAGATATCGAGAAATTTCAACATCAGAACATACATATTGTCTTGTGTTATTTTCCTCAATAAATATGTTTAAACTAACATCAGAACAAATTTTATTTTCAATAAACAAAGAAGTTTTTAAAAATCTCGAAGCCTTCATACCAATCTTTGATTTATTTTAGAAATTCTGGGACTTATTGCTTACAATGCCCTACCTTTAGTGTGTAGTTCGGTGAAAAGAATAATAAGCTAATGTATATGCCCTCACATTTCTTTTAATTAACTAACTAACTAACATGCTATTTAAGTGTTTTTTTAGTAATATAAACCCAATTGTATTTGAAAAGAATAAGATTAGTCTTTACATAGTTTCTTTCAATTTTACTTGAGCGTTGTCGATAAGAATATTTTTGGTACAATCAAATCTTTTGAGTCTTGTTTCTTTGATCGTTCAAGATGTACTTACAGCGTTAATTATTTGAAAGCAATCAAATTATTTTCGCTCGCAAATGGCAGACCTTAGGGCAATTATACTTGATATCTGTTTACAAATGTTTTGTCAAAATAATTTATTTGGTTGTGTATAGGATCACTTTAGAAATAAAGGACCAATTCATGTTTTACAAAAGCTCAACAAATAGATTACCGATGTGATATCAATAACATAACTGTATGTATTGTAGGATACAATGAAATTACAATTAAATGCTTACTTAAATTTTTGGGGCAAATAGCAAAACAAAAATCTTAATATTTAAAAGAAAAACATCATTTTTGGGGAGGCTATAATGTACTGTTCATAGCCATCAAAAATCGTTGAATGTTTTCAATCGTCTGGAATCCAAGGATTCAGGAATGTGTTAAATCCTACGGCATCCATTGTGTGACTAAGATAGTTCATAGAGATATTGCCCATAATATCTGTCCCATCTCAAGTCATCCATTCTATGAATACGAATATGATATTTCGTGACGCTATTTTCTATTATCACTGTCCCATCTTCAGAAATCCCATGTACGAATAGATTATATAATAGAGCCACTGTCCACAATCGCTATCCAATCATTGGGTACCCTTAAAGCTGCACTCTCACAGATTACTTTTTTTTGTCTTGGAACGAGCCATTTTTGGCAAAAATGCATGGAAACAAGTGATATAAGACTGCTGACAAAAAATAAATCACAGATTATTACATTGCAGTTCAAAAAATTTCGAACGGAAATATAAGAATCTGCGATCTGATCTTTTGTCATCAATCTTTTATCATTGGTTTGCAGATATTTACGCAAAAATTTGCTCTTTCCAAGACAAAAATAAAATAAAAAACAGTTGTAAAACGGTAAATCTGTGAGAGTGCAGCTTTGATATAAATAAAGCATTTCATTGTGTCATTGTCCATAAGGGATCTTTGATCTGACAAAAATAGTTCATGGAGCCATTGTCCATAATCACTTCCGTTCTTCAGGCATACCTTGTACTGATAAGATATATCATGGAGCCATTGTCCATATTACTTTTTCCTCATCACGCATCCCTTGTACCAAAATGGTATTTTATGGAGACACTGTCCATTATCATTGTCCGATTTTAAGGAGTCCAGTGTATAAATTAAACTTAATTTCATTGTTGTTTAAGTGTTATTAAACTCAAATAATATAGTACTACCAAGTTATATCAAATAATTGCTTCAAACATGTCATACACGTGTATTCGTGTTTTGATACTTTTGGCATTCAAACACAGGAGTTATAATTATAATATTACCAAAACTAAAATATAAATATCCACCGGCAAGTCTCCTTATCACTCTTTTTTATCCAGTGAAACCAGGCGACTTTCCGCGAACTAATTCTCCTTCACAAGCTCAGTAGCCAAAGGTTTAAACATAAAACCCGTTTATTGGCACAGGGTACAGGGTAAAAACCAAACACATTGAAAACACAAGAAAGATGGAACACCAGCACATAACTCTGAAAAGACGGAAAATGTTTGACTCTTCAACTGCTTAATTTAATATGCATGGTATTTTAATTGGAAACGTTAACAGCTTTACCTTGTATTGCAAAAAGATGCACTCATATTTCATTTACTGTTTAGTAATCACCTAACCTCTGTTATGATGACAACTAAACGTTTAAATATATAATTGCATTCGGCTATATTGACGTCTAAAAATAACGTCAGCAATTTAGGTTGGCTTTCACCGCTTATAGTGTATAAGTGTTTAGGTGCATAGAAACATAGTTATATTCAATCTGTTTCAGATACACCTCGTATATGATAATGTTAGGTCAAATTGCCAATACGTATTTTAAACAATATACTATGTATTGATAACTGCCGGACATGCATGCTAGAATCATAGAAAAAACTTTCGAAATAGCAGTTTTGAATAATTTCCTTTGCCTGAAGATTACTTATGTTTAATTGATTGATATTTGTTTTAGTTCAGGTGTGAGTTGATTTAAGTAACAATCTCGACGAGGAATATCCTTCAAAATAGCGACATATGCAGATTACACCGAATGGTTCGAACGTAAAGAAAATGGCAACTGGCTGAAAGTCTCGGTGGGATTGATCATTACAAAGCGTGGATATGCACCTTTCGTTGAAAAAAAAACTGTGGAAACGTTCAAAAACGGCCAGGTTACGCCAATAAAAATCTGTTCCGCATGTTCCACTGCCGCAATTGTTCGCTGTGATCCTCGCAATAAAGTCTGCAAAGGTAGAAACTGCTAGTTTCATCAAGGTGTTGCACATCGCACTTATCCAAAAAATGTTTGCGATGGATTTCGACAAAAAATTATAGATCAACATGGATTTGCTGATCAATAAAAAAACAGTTGGTCCTTCCTGGCGAAACACAAACGCATGTGTCTGGTGTTCAAATGCTTGGGAGGTGGCGAAAGCGTTCATGCCCCCAGACGGCTATGACAAGATCACCACATCAGAAGATATCGATTTGAACGGCGTTGTCAGTGTTCTTATCAACTGTCGCCTTTTTGAGAAATACACCCCAGACATAGCGAACGGTGTAAACGTTAGTACAAAGGTGATGTTTGTGTTTGTTAATGAACAACAGTTTAAAACATATGTCGATATTTACACATTTTTTGTGTTACGACAATTGTTCAACTTTTGATAGAAGCTTTTATAAGAAATACAAATGTAAACTTAAAGGTTCGCGACATTGGAAGAAAGGTGCGTCATGCATCCAAACATGCGGGCTTTATTTTAAATACCACAGCACCCTGCTGCGAACTCCGATGCACAAACTACAGTTGATTTATTAAACAAGGTATTATTGTTAACATTGGTTGTTTTCGTTTTCAAAACGAAAATTTTGAGCTTTAATTGGCTTCTTTGAGAAAAAAGAAATTTTAACCCCAAAACATCAAATCCTATAATTACTTTTATTAAACTCAATATATTCCCTTGGTTTAAATATCGTTTATGTTTGTCGACTTCTAAACTATGTGATGTATTTTGATAATATTTGAACAGGTAAATCACAAAAAAATTCTTGTCCACCTACCAAAATCCAAACATTCCACTGCTGTTTAGCAGGGAGTTCAATATTTGAACTCAAGTAACATTTTGGACGAGCAAGCAATGGAAAATTTGTTTTGCAAGCATGCTATGAACAGTTTATAATTGCGGAAATATTTATCTTCCATTTTAACTTATCTATTGATGATTTAGCTGTTGAAGTTCCAAAGAAAAACCAAAACTGATGGTTATAACCCATACACATATTCATTGGAATCATATAGTCGCCGTCTTTAACAGCATCTTTATTATTGTAAGAATACTTCTAATGTAATGTGTAAATGGGGACTACAAATTAACACGAATAAAACCTAAACATGCATATTTGAAAAACAAAAAACTACTTACTACTTCAAATGGCTTATTAACAATGAAGAAAATCAGGTTGTTGATACATTTATTTTTTATTTTTGTAATGCTGTCAACATTTTAAGTGAACATGCCTTAAAAGATTATAAAGTAGCGTTACATGTGAAAACAAAGCGGTCTTTGTTTGATTCATAAGTGATACCAATAGCTTTATGGTTCTGAAGTATGGTGTATTTACGACTTTAAAGAGATTGACCTATTGCATATGAAGTTCTGTAAGAAGGCGCTTTGCGTAAAGCCTCAGACATCTAGCGTTGCAGTCTTCGGAGAACTTGGAAGGTTTCCTCTTTCACTGTTATGCAAAGATCGATTAGAATTGGCTTACGGTCATGATAAGCATATACTCGTAATAATAACGCAAGGTATATTTCATTAGTTAATTATAGTTAAATAGTATTGGTCTATATTGGTAATAATGTCAATATTTTTAACCCAGACAATAGTGCTTACTATCTGTATATGTTAACGCAGATAATAAAATACCAGTATGTGCAAACATGGCATTATGCTTTATCATATCAAAGAAAAATGTTTTTTATTGCTTTTTTAAACTGATTTCAAATATAATAGTCATCTCACAGATGTTAAGAGTGCTAAGCATAGTAAGGAAATGTATAAATTCATACTCTCATCTCATCGTTTAGATATAAAAACGGCTAGATACACCAACAACATAAGATAAAACAGAACTTGCAAGTTATGTACACAGAAAACGTCTACCTGGCCGACACTGTCAAAATTTAAATACCTCGTGTCCACTAAAAATAAGATAACTGTTAACAATACTGCAAGACGTGTAAACCCGGCTATACAACACAGAGAAGAGATGTTAATAGTGCGTGCGTGATTGTGTGCGTGTGTGAGGGTGTGGGTGTTTTGGGGTGGGTTTGTGGTGAGGGGGGTGTGGTGTGGCTGTGCGTGTGTGTGTGTATGTTAATGCTGTTAACACTTGATATTATATCCTCCATTGATATATTACTGTATGCGTGTCTTGTCTTTGTAATTTAGTGGATTTTTTTGTAAATTGCCAAGGGCAATAATGTCGATTGTTGTTAAACTTAAACCTTGAAATGTTTCCGAAAGCGTTTTGGGCCAGTTATGCTGAGCTGTTTTAACTTAGAAGCGTTTTATCTTCGTTGCTTTTTATAGTTTTTGTTTAATACTTCCTTAAAGTTTTTATTTGCCATCATAAAACTTTGTTTATGGTGGGAATCTCTGCGAAGTTTATATAAAAACCTTGCTCTGTTGAAATTCCTTTTTGCGCTTTTATATTCGTTATTAAACCAAATTTTATTTTTACCTTTGTTTTGAGTTATATTCTGTCTAGAAAAGTTAGACCGACCTGAAAGACGTTTTGGTACTGTCGTGAAAAACTTGTCCAATTTTATTTACAACATTATTAATATTCCCACTGTTTACAATATTTTGCTCTTACACTTGGTCTAAGTTATGTATAATATTGTATATATCCTTACTTTTGATGCTACTTTCAAAATCGTTTGGTTTGGTATATCCCATATCTTCACATAATACATTCCGGAACCGTTACGTTCATTACCAATTGTTTATTAACAACGAAAAATGACATCAAGGCTGACTGGATTGTAGACGTCGGAAAGCAATGTAGAAAACTCGTGTTCACATAGAGTATCTATATTACAAAACAATTTCTGACTAGTTACTCTCTGTCGACGACATCATCGTGGACTGTTGCGGTGTTTGTTTGAGGTGCGGCACAGTTCTCTATTGGATCAGATACTCTTTAGCGTTTGAACACGGTTTCTTCAAAGTGAGTGGGGGGATATAATTATCGGCCTGCCCCGTTGGGTATAGGGGTCAGACACTTGGTCCGCAAGTACACTATATCGGTTTTGTGTGGCAAATTCAAATGACCAAAACCTCGCTGTGATGGGGCATGGATTCTGTTGGTGTCACTTTGCTCCTAGCGCTGTGTTTCCTGCATCTCAGTGTCCCGTGTCTGAGTGGTTAAGTGTTTAGGATACACTTGCGACTCGGTTTTGTGGTCGTATAATTTGTTCCCTAAGTACAGTTTGTCTCGAACTAGACGACACCTGTCGTTGTTTTGGGGATTTATTGTATAGGTCCTCATCACTGGGAACAGTTGTCACCGTCGTTCGTCGACTTTGGGTGGAAATATTTCATTGATGTAGAACCCCGAATGCTTCATATTCAGTTTGATGCCAACATTACGAAATAATTCGCGATCACTTTATCGTTCGAATATAGCCATTATAGGTCTGGGCTTTGCATTTCTGGACGGGCCTCCTATCCTATGTACCCTGTGAAAATACTTCTACATTTTAAATCAAGTATTTCTTCAGCTTTGGAGGAATTTTGCGAAATCAGTTTTTGAATATCTGCACTAATTAAAGAATTCTGGGCTTTAACGTCCTTGATGTCACAGGAATTATGTTCTGTGTGTCGACTACAATCTTCTATGAAATCACTTATAGAGTGTCTGAAGATTTCAAATTCACCAATAGCAGATTTCATGGAATTGCTATCATCCCGGATGTTATCCACTTCCGTTTACACGAGTGTTACTTCATGTTTCACTGAGTCAATTTTACTGATTCGATGGATTGCATTCTGTTGTCACGTTTGTGCATCATGTCAAGCACCATGTTTATAGTAGAGTCATAACTTGGAGGGGGATATCCAGGAGGTCCAGAACTATGTTGATTCCACAGAGTCGGTTAAGGTCCATGGGTTACCGTGTTAGGGGACGCACAAGCTATCTGGTAAGTTTTATATTGTCCATGTTCAAGATTATAGTTCATTTAACCATGTATAAAATTTCCATAGAGACTTGTTTGACCATTTGTTTGTCCAGAGCCAGATAGGTGGCTTTGTTGTGGTGATACAATATAGTTAAATAGGATATTTGCACAAATATTTGGATATGTAACAGCAGGGATGCTAGGTCCTAGAGTATTTTGTGTATCTGTATTATCTGTAAGACCACTTATCCCTCCCACTTCCTGTCCTATGTCCGTGCGCTTGGCGCCACTCTGTTTCTTTTTATTGTCTTTAATTTGTTTATCCGCCATGTTTATCAGGAATGCCCGATGCCACAGTTTTAATTTACTTTTATATTTGAAATATTTCCACAAAATTATTAATGTATATGGCACAGCAACCAAGACACGAATTCTTAAATTCACATGTTATTTTATTTCTTTTGAATAACATGCTTCAAAATTAAGCATATCAGAACATTTAAAACACAAATTAGCATATGAAACATCACATAGACCCATTCGGCCAACACAATACATTTTAAACTACTTCTACACACTTAAAAAAAGTATTGTTGGCATCGTTGATCATAGCTTGGGTGCTTTGGACTATAAAAAATGCCAAATATACACAGTAAAAACATCTAAAGTTAAACAAAGTAAGGGGCCCACGGTTAAGAAACAAATAACTTCAAACGATTCATCTTTCTCCCTCCAGCATCACTTCCAAGCATGGCAAAATTGGTAGGCAGCGCTCGTCATGTTGTCATTATCAAATCGCTTTTTACATGTATTAATCTATTTTTATATTTGTGTCTTCAAAGTAAAAATAACCATCTTCTCAAGGCCATATCCAATTCTCCGTATAGCTAAAATTCCCTTTAGTCAGTTTCCGAAGGTTATCAGTAGGTTCTAAATGTCTTAAATTTAGGTTCAGCAGGTTCTACTCCATGATAAGTAAGTAGTTCTTGGCTAATCAGATAATACAACCTTTTAATCATCGAGTTTAGCTTCCGAAACCGACATGAAAGTGGGCACTTTCCGAGCATTTAGAGAAAACCCTACAGAAGGGAGCAATGCTGCGTTGTTTAAACCCACAAACAAATCTTGTCATAAGACCGGTACAAAGGCCTGGAAATGTTACCGCCCGCACTACAGCAGGGTTGGTCGGCGGCAAAATTATATCCTTTTCAACGTAGCATCTTTTTATTTATTTATTTTTTGTGCTGCTAGTTTTGTATTATAAATATAAATTTCAGCAAAAATTGTGTATTATGCATTTTTAAAATTTATCCGCAATCTTTATCTAAGAAATTTGCAGGCAAATGCGTTCTAGTTGTGCGCAAATGTCTTTGCGGCAGCCATTTTTTCAACTTGTATTCCTTCGTCACAAAGTGACGTTCCTTTAGTAGCACTTGCATTAAATAATCGGGCGTTTATTGGATTTTAACAGTTAAAGCACAGTGTCAAATTCAATTCATATTCATACGCCGCACGTGCGCTACTGCCGGGATATCAGCAAGTTTATCCGGCACTCCTTCTTTTCGGTCATCAGAAGAGATGATAGCTGGATAAATTAGTAGAATATGCTGGGCTGAGTCTAATACTTTGAATGCATATTTTTTGCATATATAAAAATTAACTTTTGAAAGGTTTTGTATGTGACTATTGCCTACATAAATCTTTTTTTTTTGTAAATTCTCTTGACAGGTATAAATCATGAAAGACAAAAATGAGGATTCCGACATCTGCGCATACCCAGTTCTGAAATATTCCATTTATACTTACATTAGTATAGTTATGAAGCGGGATGAGATTGTTTAAAAGGCTTCCAAATGCAGGAAATATACCAAAGCGGACACGTTCAACTACGATTTACATTCAAGTTTATTCGGTACGGAAAAGAAATTCTGAAGACCTTCAGTAGTGTAACCTAAGATTGTTTCCCTTTAAAAGAGGAGCTCTCCAGGGTCTGTGTCGAAGTTCATGTATTCGCAGTAAAGAGTATCGATGGTTATAGTTATTGCGAGTATTTATGGTAGAAAATCCCAATTATCTTTTCAAACGCATCTGCAAAGAAGAAGTATCAACAGAAAGATGATTTAAACTGCATTTTTTATGCGTACATTTTGATTTATTTAGTGAACACAAGATGGAATAATGCCTGCATAACTCGGATATCTTTTTTTTATTTGAAACCAATGATATAATTAATTGCGTGCACATATTTCACATATGAGTACTTTGCGATGATTCCCTATTACCTATATTGTGACATAGCTTGTGACGCATGTAATTAAAAAATATAAATACTATTCTTTTGACATGCAATCGAGTGTGGAAGATTGTCAGTGTGTATATCTTATTTTTCTAATTGTATGAGATATTTTTGCAAATTATTACAACTGCCCAATACTAGGTATCCACAATAATGTTACTTAATGCTTAAGACATTATATGAAGTTGGACGAAATACTATATTTATGACTTGTTCAGTGTATAATTGTAATAATGTTTGTCCCTGTAGTTTTCATTTTATTATTGTACCATTCCTACCATGGTTGATACTGTTTTCTGTGTTTTCATTGTTACATTTACTTCATTAAATGTTACATTGCAATTCGATATTTCAGAAAAAAAATCGTTAATCACACATACATTGGTTGCGCTTTAAAACAATTCATCGTTATGCTAGAAACAATAAAATTCAATAAAATTAGTATGCATATCATCATTTATGTAATTATACAGAGTTGATAATATACAACTTCAGAACAAAAGGTGGAGCAGTACGAACTTTAATGCATGGCGACAAACATGTTTAAAGAAAAATGATAAGAACATTTGTGTATATGATTTGCGCAGCTTGATTGGACGAAGAGCAATATCCATATACAGAATAAAACGCCCTATTGACATGTTTATTTATAAACCGTAAACAGTTTATCATATGGCGTCATAATAACGAGGGAAAAAATCACCATTATATGGAATGAAGCGCCCTTTTAAGAGATCACCACAACGAAAATTTTAAGGAACAAACACATTAGTTTTCATTAAAATGTGGAATAGGTCTTTTCAAGGTTTAACATATAGAGGATCTCAAATGAGTGTGTATTTTGTATCGAATTTATTAAACGAGTTCATTTAATGGAAAAATGGTTTCTGTCCAATAACTTTAGTTAGCATTGATAGATATTGACGAAACTTGGTGTCTAAGTTGCTTATGTAAAGAGCTAGCTTGGGATTGCTTTTGAGTGGGGAGGGGCTAAGGTCAAGGTCACTATTACTTAAAGTAGAAAAATGGTCAAGGGCACTGTTACTTAAAATAGAAAACTGGCCCAATAACTTTAGTTAGCATTGACAGACATTGATGCAACTTCGTGTGTGGGTAGATTATGTGAAGAGCTAGCTTGGGATTGCTTTTAAGGGGTTTGGTCTAAGGTCAAGGTCGCCTGTTACTAAAAATAGAAAAATGGTTTCTGCCCAATAACTTTAGTTAGCATTGATAGATATTGACGAAAGTTGGCGCGTAGGTAGCTTATGTGAAGAGCTAGCTTTGAATTGCTATTGAGGGGTGGGGCTAAGGTCAAGGTCACTGTTACTTAAAATAGAAAAATGGTTTCTGCCCAATAACTTTAGTTAGCATTGACTGATATTGATGAAACTTGGTGTGTAAGTTGCTTTTGTAAAGAGCTAGCTTGGGATTCCTTTTGAGTAGGGAGGGGCTAAGGTCAAGGTCACTATTACTTAACATAGAAAAATGGTCAAGGTCACTGTTACTTAAAATAGAAAAATGGTTTCTGCCCAATATTTTAAGTTAGCATTGACCGATATTGATGGAACTTGGTGTGTAGGTAGCTTATGTACAGAGCTAGCTTAGGATTGCTTTTGAGGGGGGTATGGCTAAGGTCAAGGTCGCCTATTACTTAAAATAGAAAAATGGTTTCTGCCCAATAACATAAGTCAGTATTGATAGATATTGATGAAACTTAGTGTGTAGGTAGCTTATGTGAAGAGCTAGCTTGGGATTGCTTTTGAGTGGGGAGGGGTTAAGGTCAAGGTCGCTATTACTAAAAATAGAAAAATGGTTTCAGCCAACAGTAATTTTCAGTTACGTCTCTTTTTGAAAAAAGTAAAGATAAAGTCATACAACAAATTAATTGGCTATTATTTCTGATTGCCCATAACAAAAACCTGGTTTCGTCGCATTGCGGCGCTTCTAGTTTTTATCGTTTTCAAATGACGAGTTTAATAATTTTGATACAAAATAAACACGAATTTGAGATTCTATTTACAACATAACTCATTTACGGTCCAAATCCAGGTAAAAGTTTCTTCAATACTTTTCTCTTGTCATAGTGCGAAGAACTTACATTGTGTATTATTAGGATGCTTCATCCGCAGGATGGAAAGTAGCCCGACATAAATAAACATTTTATTAACAATACAAAACATAAATCATGTCTCGATTATCAACCAATTTTCAAAGGTTTCACTTGAAAACAACAAAAATAGATATTTTAATTCATTTAAATCAAGCAAATCAATAAAAAAAATCAAGGTCATAACTGCGTGACGTCATAAGTAATCACGCGAGTGTATACATGTCATTTGACGGTTGAAGTTTAAAAAGAACATAAGTCAGCGTCACAGTCGCTTTCAATAGTGCGAATTCGCTTTGTAGCTGGTCGATTACAACATGGATTTTTGTCATTTTTAATGGATGTGCACAAGGACATTACTTCCGTGAATTCAAACAGCCTGAGCATTTTGCAAGGTAGCAGACAGGGTATTTTCACTGGATAACAGGATGCTGAACATTTTCTCGTGTTGATTTGGATTTATGTGGCTATCGTTGTTTATAGATGCAATGTTCTTGTGTTACGATGTTTGCATAATCTGGTTCGCAGGAACATTGTTGTCATTCAATTTGTGGACAAGGTATTTTCTGGCGCTGTGATCAGGAAGGTGTTTGTCTGGATTATGCCCAGCCTTCTTCACCCTTCGTTTCATCGTTGAGCTGAGTTTGTTGACACTGACATGATTTCTTTAAAACATCGTTTCTATTGTTTTTGCCATAATTGGATGAAAAGTTATTTTGGACAATTGTAATGGCGGAAGGGAGGCACATGACTGATTATCCTTCGGCTAATTATTATATTATAGATAACATGAACCCAATTTCAACTGCACTTATCATATTCGTATTTTAACATCAGATCATCCATTAAGATATGCATACTACCGAATATGTCAGCTTTGCTGTGGTATTAAATTTAATAGTTAACTCAGATAATTAAGAAAAAAATATAACATACACAATCCTGCCACATTTTCCGTTTTCAAATATCCATTGTCATACTGAAGCCAGACGGTAATCGATACAAGGCAAGTACGGCACGATCTGGCTATAGTAATTTTAGAGCTACTATTGTGAAGCTTATTTTGATTGCCAATATGTAAAATTTAACGCTGTCGCATAACATGTTTGGAGCTCAGATTGTTAAGTTGCATTAATTTCGTCATTTGCGATAGTGAAATATGTCAACCAAAGAAGCTTTGATATGTATCATATCAATTGTGATGTGTATAAAAGGCGGGTACTGCAATCTATCAAATATCACACACACGGATTGTGAACTATTGCCAGCTACGCAAGACGACCGAATTTTGATAGAAAGCATTGACTTCCAGAGTACAAAAATATTACGAGTAAAGTTTAGTAATATCGACAATGTCAGCAACTTGAATATGACGGATGAAATATTTGAGCCACACAGTTGGATTATAGCAATGGACGAGCCCCACAAACGATTACTTTTGCTTTCCGATGCGTTTGAAAGGTTATCACTCTGGACAATGTCATTTGGACTCAGAAAGGTCACTTTAAACATCGCAACACATCCAGCCAACTGCCTGACAGAGTAAAACGTCTCGGATCAAGAAAAAATAATTTATAAAGAACTGTTAAAAGGAAAACTTTTCCCAACGACGGAGTTCCCTGGCTCTGCAGAAGTTTGTTTGCGCCAAATAACTAAAAGCGGAGACGGGTTTGCCGACATTTTTTATCAATGCTTTAACAACCACAATTACTTTTATCGACTGATACCAGGATCGTGGATGCATGCATTTAACATCATATTGATCATCATGTCTGTGTTTATGGCAAATATTGGTGTTTGTTTCGTTTTTAAGCAGATAAATACCACCAAAAGACGGAACAATTATACTTTATATGTCATTAATAGTATGGATGATGATTTGAAATATTTCCATAATATGCAGGTAAATGTTTCAAACAACTATCTTGTTCGTGGTACATCAGCCGCAGTATCTTTTATATCGTTTATTGTTGGAAATGTTTTAGGATGCAATACTTCTGACCAATCTGTCTCAACTGCCAGATGCTATAACTCTGTTTGCAAATTTTTTATTATCTACAATCCATTCAGATATAAAACATATTTTAAAACCAACAAGTGTACACTAATTAGTGGTTTTCTTTTCTTTGGGATTATGTATTCAATCATAATCAGTATACTAATGGTTCCATTGCTTTGTGTTAATGTTATATTAGGTCTGAACTATTTGGACAGCTTCACCGACGTACTGAAGTCAAAAAACTTGAAACTCTCTTTCACAGATCAATTGCACATAGATTCACCTGTGGTATGGGAATACATTATAGGTGAATGTGTGTCTTCCATCGTGTTAATAATATTCCTAAATGTAATCATGTATGGCGCTACACAGAAGTGGTCTTATGATTTCGGTAAATATAACTTAAAAGGCTGGAATCAATTTTCAATGGCAATGAAGCTTCCTATTATATCTTTAACGCCAAGAGAAATATTCAATATTTCTAGTTCGGGTATAAAATGTTATTTTCTCAAACTAAAAATACTAGGGATAATTATCTTTCCATTTTTTCTTTTCTATATAACTATACAATTTCTTATTAATCTCCCATTCATTTTCTTTGGCCTTAAACTCTTACAGAACTTCTGTTTATTAATATATATTATTTTAAGACAAATATGCAACAAACGAGAGAAGCAGGGCACTGAAAAATGGAAACAACGATGTAGAGACACAATTATAACAATTTATCAAAACTTCATTGCATATGCTATCAATTTAGGAATATTTGTCATTCCCTTTTCGTATTCCATTTATTTTTATGTAAAAGTTATAACTTATTTTATTATTGGTTTACAGATAAATTTTGATCAGGCAAATCAGTATGCAGTAACGTTGTTTTTGATACTAGTATATGCGTATCACTGTTTTCATAAAGTTAGTGTGAGGGTTTCTAAATACTGTTGGGATATTCAGAAGTATGTACATGAGCGGTTGGAGACACACATTGAGGAATCATTAAACGGTCAGCAAGAAAACTTTGGGATAGTCTGGCCTTATTGTCAACGTCATGTAACAGTGAGACAAAACGAGCAGTTAATGTCATTTTCATATTGCTTCACTGAGTTCCTTAACAAAAATAAATTGATCGGGAATGATCTTATCAGATACTCACCTGAAACATTAAGCATCGGATCAAATAATCCCTATTCAAAGCCTGCTAATTATTATCCACTCATCTATTTTTATGATTCGAATGAAAGGGAATTCATCTTTCCAAGACAATTTTTGATAGAATCATTGGAAATAAACAATTCTGTTTCACCCGGTCCATTACACTGGCAATATTTAAAAGCTTTAGCAGAGTTTATCCTTTGCATGCTGTTCTTGTTTTTCATTTTCATCATAATATATGCTTTTGGCAAGGCAGAAATTGTTTCAGCAGAATATGACGCCATGATTGCACTTGGGAGTGGTTTGGCTCCATTGTTTCTTCAGAAATTGATTGACATCCATCATACACAAAGGGAAGTCAGCAAACATGAACTAGACTCATGGAAACTTGAAATTGAAGGACTAGCAGCCACAACTATGCCATATGAAATAAGACAAAGTGTTGTTTCTGCATCAGACAATAATCAAACATTACGACGAAATGATTCGTCATTTAATATTGTTGGTGTATTATAGCTCGTATGAAGTTTTTCATGCCTATGTTATTTTGATTAATTTTTCAACACTTAGTACAACGAACATACCCTCTGTCTAACATCAGGTCACCAAATGACTTGAAAAACTAATGTTCATAATCACGAGTATAAAGAACATCATCGAGTACAGGAAAAACTCTTAACAGTTCTTTAAAATTTCGTGTTTTATTTTATACTGTTGTATTATTATTATTGATGTCGACATTGGCAGTCTCGTTTAGCGGCCCGACTGTCTTTTAATATTATTGCAGATAAAGATTTATCACATGCTTACCCTTGTTTTCCGTGTAATATACCCATTACGAATATTTTTATCTTATACATGTGTAAGATAACCTATCAGACATTTCGATTGGCCAGACTAATTACACGCAACCTAGATATCCCTCCGCATTGTTTGTAAACAAAATGGTTGAAATGCCAACAAATACTTACCGTAATAATGAAGCTGTAAGACTTTCGGGAGAGAAATGGCTAACGAATCATAGTGCCAGAAAGCATCTTGTACACAAACTTTCTGATAACAATGCTCCGCCAACCAGATGATGCAGATTACTAGTCACAGAAATATCCAGTCAGTCAACAAATACAGCCACAATACGTCAATAGTGACAAACACCACAAGAACATTTCAAACATCTCCATCTTGACCAACACAAGCAATATGCAATCAATGCCATTTGCTTGCCAATTTTATCAGCTGTCGGTTACCGAAAACACAAAAACGAATTCCGCAGCACAGACATCTCATCACACATCCCATGGCGGCTAGAATCTCATGTTATCTGGAAACATTCCTGGTGGAAATTAACTTTTTCAACAGCAACATCCATGCAGTACAGAGTAAGGCTTCGCCGTTATCATCTGCATGTTGTGAAACACCATGTACACCAAGAAAACGCTGCAAAATCATCGTAGAAAGCGACAGCGAATAACTTTTAAATCCGTGCACACAGAAAACTTGACAGACCGATATAGGTCACATAAACCGCGTTAATGCATGTACTCTGAGTGTGACGTCATCAAATTGTGTACGTATTGATTTTTTTGGTTAAAATCGTTCGTTATTCATGTTGTTGGATATTTTACTACACACTTTTGTATTTGTGACTTGTTAAGCGCTTTATCAGCTTTTAAAACTTGATAACTGCAATTTACTTTTTTCATTTTAATTTGGAACTATTTATATGGCGCATCGTTGACATTCTACTCTGAGTACTTTGGCTGTCAAACAATCGGTTCAGAAAGTGGAACTTAATTGCTAATAAATACACCGTTTTAAGCATGTGATAAAAAAGATCTGACACTCATTGTCATTTAATTCAAGAATTTTATTAAACTCGTCCATGAAAGTTGTTAGTAAGCTCGCCAGAGGCTCCGTTACTAACAAATTTCATGAAGTCGTTTAATAAAATCTTGTATTAAATGAAAACTCCTATCAGATCCTATATATGTATTAATATACCGGTAGGGCATATGTCTGTCCTTGAAAAAAATATTTCTTGGTATGCATTTGAGTAGTTGTATTGAAAATGTTTGCAATTCTGGGGCAATATTAAATTATCAAAGAAACAGTATGCCATATGACAAATGAAACTATGTTTTATTTTAGACAAATTATAATCGATGAGAAACTCAAATATTAACCAATGTTCTTCATAATGCATACGTTTTATATATGTTCATATACACTATAAACAACTCAGTTTGAACTCCTCTCCTCCTGAATTAATTTGTATTCAATTGTATATTTGTTTACACATGTCTCGTATTAATAAGATAAAAATAGCTTTTATATATTCACTCACTATAATCACTGTTGTCAGGTACTATTGCAGATATTTTCGATATTCATAAAATGCAGAAATAAAATGTAAATGATACTTTCTTTGTTTAAAACCTTTTGTACATAGTGTAATGCAATACCTTTTACCAGATCAGTTCATCCAGGACTTACACGGATCAATTATTCTTGCATACCGGACGTATGTTTCCAGTCATGTGACTAGTGCTGAAAAAACCCGTCTTATAACCCCAATGTAAAATGAGTCACGCGCTACAATGCGCCACTTCTTATTCCTTAAATTGTTTGGTTTATTAAAGGTATAGTATGCCATTTCAATAAAGCGCAATCAAATATAACAGTATGGAAGACTTTAAATTATAATAAAAAAAAATATTCGTAAAAATGCGACTTTAAGTGAAACTATTTGACGCCAATAGTGATTTAAAATTACTGCGCTTATTGACTTCAGTACAAAACGTCGCATGCGCTTTTTAGTGAAATATACAAAAGTGCTTTTCCGCTCCGGATCGAAATATCCGACCCTCTGGCACGCTGCGTAGCGGGTAACTCGGCAAACTCGTTACCGGCTTACGCGCGTGCCCTCGGGTCGGATATTTCTATCCGTACCGGAAAACATGATGGATACTAAAAATAATATGCCGATGTAAGAAATACATTGCTCCTTGAAAATAAATTTGAATATATAGAGAATCTTGATAAGATGGAGAAATATTATTTGCGTAAATAATTGTTTGAGATTATCAGCTAACAATTTATGAATTAGAAGTGACGATATATTGCAAGATAATATAGAGCATATTACTGTTGTAACGCAAATGTCAAATATAATGAATACCATTTTTATTGTGTTAGTAAATACAGACACTTGCTTTTGATATATCTTTGTAATATAATATGGCCTTATGTAAATATGTTTAAAACAATTGTGTCAACCTAAAGAGTACCAAAACAATAATTAAAAATGTCGAATACCCCAATGAAGCTACGAAATAAAGGAATACTGTTTATTTCTTACTTTTTTATGTTTATTTAAGTTTATTTCCCTAATTTGTTTGCCCTAAAAAACTTATTAATTACTATTAATTGTTTATATAAACGTTTTATGCTATATCTGTCTTTGCCATGTTTATGTTGTCCCCAGCATATAATACTAATTATGTTGATCTTTTTGAATTGTTAGAAAATGATGAATCTAATTTGATGAAATAGGGAAAGTCTTTGTTCTTGGTGATTTAAAATAGCCCCGTTGTCAATTAGCGTGACTTTATTACTCACGATCATTTTTTTTTTTTATTGATGATTTAGATTATGAGCCTGATTTTGCTTCTATTAGGGCCTCAATCGACCCTAGATTTAACAATCATGGTATACGTTTATTAGATATTTGTAAATCTAAATGTTTACGCATATTAAACGGTCGAGTGGGCAATATGATCCAATATACTTATTTTTCTCATAACGGCTCTTCCTTTATAGATTATCTTTTAACACATGAGTCCAATTTTTCATTGTTTAAATGTTTTACAACCGGGTCATTTAATTAGTGGAGTGATCACGCCCCGTTACATTTTTCACTGCATTTCAAAAATAATACACCTAAGCTAAATAAATACAATGATGTTAAGAATAGATGGGATAATAATTATAAAGCTCAGTTTCGAGCAGGAATTATTTTTATGTTACCACAATTTAATACTGTTGTTAGTCACATCGATTGTACAAATAAGGAATCCGTTAATAATGTTGTAAATTTGTTCACAAACATTGTACGGAGTGTAGCAGAGCCTTTATTTTCAAAACAATGTTCGCTTAGTGATGTACTTGTATATGACCACGATGATCGTATGAAAAATGCAGATTGGTTTGGTGAAGATTGCATTAATACACGCACTTGTTATTTAGATGCTTTAAACTTGTACAATGCAAAAAAAATGAAAGTCGTTTGAAATTATGTAAAAAGAGAAAAGAATAAAAAGATTTGATCCGTAGAAAGAAAGGCCAAATGCATAAACGTAAAATGCAGGAAATAGAAAATTTAAAGACACATAAGCAAAATGATTTTAGGAAGTATTTTAAATCTAAAAAAAGAGTGCAAAAACAATATTTTGTTTGATGAGTTTAAATTGTTTTTTGAAAATTTTAGTAATAATACAGGAGATTGTTCCAATGAAGAAGTAGAATCGTTTTGAGAAAATAATGACTTCAGTCTCCCTTAATCGGTATACATTGAATAAGATAATCCGATTAGTATTGATGATGTTAAGAAAGCTATTTAGCATTAAAACGTTATAAATCCAATGGTAATGATTGCATGTTAAATAAATATTTTAATGAATGTGCCGACATACTTGCTGCACACATATGTGATATATTTAACTGTATTTTGAACTACGGATGTTATCCGGAAAAATTGCCAAAAGGGATTATTGTACCATTGCATAAAAAAGGTGGTGTAAATGATTTTAACAATTATATGGGTATAACTCTTGTTTGTTGCTTTTCGAAATTGTTTACGACTGTATTAAATAAACGTATTGAATTTATATGGGATAACAATAATACTATTTCGGACGCCCAATTCGGATTTAGTAAAGGTCGATCGACTGTCGACGCTATATTTTTACTTACGTCTTTAGTGCAAAATTATATAAATGAAAATAAACGATTGTACGTTATTTTTGTTGATATGATAAAGTGTTTTGATACTATTTACAGAAATGCACTGTGGGTAAAATTATATAAATGTGGTATTCAAGGGAAAATATTGAATGTTATGAAAGATATGTATCAGAATGTTAAATCATGTGTAAAATCATGTTCATCATACTCAGAATACTTTAGCTATGCAGTTGGTTTACGACAAGGGGAGGTTATTTCCCCCATATTATTTTCACTATTTGTCGAAGACCAAGGAAATACCGCCTTTATATTTGTAGATTACGATTATCTTCACATCCATTAAGGATACAAACTGGACGTTATGCAAGAAATAATACTCCGCGTAGTCAATGCTACTGTATGACTTGTAACCATCTTGATATTGAAGATATATACCATCTTGTATGTATATGCCCATGCTATTTAGTTATTAGACAGACATACATTAAACGTCATTATTATGTTCGCCCATTCGTTTTTAAATATCATCTATTAACTATTAAATTCTGTAAATAGATTTAAGCTCTGTAAATACGTTAAGGAATCACTATGTATCCGTAACTGTATTCTACCACCTGTTTATTAAGCTGTTACACTACTGCGTTTACATATTTATACCTTATATTAGTTTATTACATTGAATAACGCTCCTGTATCACAAATATTTGTTCAACTTTCAAACTTACCTTGTACATACACATGACTTATTTAAGTGAATGATTATATGTGATTAGACGAAGTACGTTAGTATAAGTTTTAATAAAATATATGTTCTGTTAATAGCCAAAGGCATATTTCATAGCAACTTTGTGAATAAAATTTGAACATCGACTTGTTAAGTGTCCGCCCTTAACCCATATCAAAGCGGGAGATACACGCCCCACTAATACTGGTTTCTACCATTTAATCAGACCCAAAAATGATGCCAAGTATTATGCTTGATTAAATGCGCATAAGGACACACCAAATTGATTTCTATATCATTGAAGGATTTAAGATAAAAAATGAAGAGATCCAGCAAAAAAACGAATATTTTTTTCTTCTTAATTGGAGCGGATTGCATCGATGTGGAAATATATATATAATATATATATATATATATATATATATATATATATATATATATATATATATATATATATATATATATATATATATATATATATATATATATATATATATATATATATTTTCTAATAATGAAATGTGTAAATTGGTATTTAAATAAATCATTTTGATTTGAATGCTAAATTGCTGTACCCAAAGTAACAAATCCTGAACACTGGTTATCATTGGGAACACCTGGCTGATTGAAATGTTAGAACTAACTAATGTTGAAATGAATGAACTAATGACCTTTTGATTTTAGTCTTGAAGGCCATTGATAATTGAGAATAACATATCGGGTATGTATTGATGCATGAGCGTATTGTTTGGCTTTCGGCTTTAATATTTGTCATTTCAACGCATCGAGTAACCACGCACCATTATAATTGAAACAGTTATGTTATTACTCATTCAAAAAACAGAGATAAAGTTTATATGGCGTGCTGGATACAGAGTGCAATTTTGCTAAGGCATTATATGTCATGTACAGCGATTTAATTATATATACTTAAATTATATATACCTGATGCTGAATATATTGAAACTCATAATATGTATGTATAGTCAATACGTTTGTTTAATTGTGATACATCTAAAACAGATTGTTATAAGTTGTTTTACTTAACTTTTGTGTATGTTTATTCGATATTTAGGCTATTTATTGTTAATTGTAAAATGTTGTAATATATATGCATTGAATGATTTAAATCACTGCCATTGCCTTTTGGATAATTTGTAAATTGACATTGAACCTTGAATTTACGTAACTGAATCCCCAAGCGAGCAAAAATATTACGAATTAATAGACTGTGGATATCAAAGCATCAAGACGATTTTCTGAAACATTTCGATTGAAATTCATTATGGTATTCAAATGAAATTGGGTCCTAACAATTTAATTGTGAAACATAATTATGTGAATTCCTTTAATCTCAACAATATTGTCTATAAACCATAATAAGTACCACATGAACATGAACTAGATCCCCTTTTTTATAAAACTATTTTATCTCTACATTACAAATAACATACTTTACCAAGACAGTGTTTATTCAAATGTCTAGGTGCACTTTGAACATTGCATACTTGTCTTCCAATATTTTTTTCAACTGCATAACTAACTTGACGTTTACTTCCTTTTAAAAACGCGTTAAAATGGTTTAAAGGCTACAAGGGGGAGGGGGGGGGGGGTGTCGTCCGCCTCGTAATGTTGACTTTTTTGTATACCGTGTATCGTACCATAAGTAATGTCATTAAAGTGTTCATGTTTGATGGCATTGGTGACATAGTGTGTACTAAAAAGGTAAAACATAACATTACTCGAGTCGATGGCATTGCTGCTACGATAATCCTGTTTATATGACATCTATTTGCCCCTGGTATATATTCGCCCATGGAGAAATATACCCACGGGGGAATTTACTCCTTGGGTATTAATTGGACGCGTTCATATTGCAGTTGAATATTTTCAAATAAAAAGGTAATAGGTTGTGTAAGAAAATACATAACTCATTTTAATCAATCTATTTTAAGTGATTTTTAACATATATTTATATTTATCATTATATTTCGCTCAAGTAAGTCATCATCCACTGAACATCTATAAATGTTTGTATATATACGTTAATCATTTCATCTATGGAGGACTTAAAAGTAAATATCTATCATTCTGTGCTCATACAAACATGAACAAGCGAATAAGTGCAATCATTGCTTAATTTAACACTTTTGAAATATTCAAAAGATCTTTTCACATTTTGTTTGCAGTCAGATTTAATTGTATAGTCTGGCAAACATTAAGAGCGGTGTAATACCATTGATCCCATTGTGTAAATGACAATGACTGGCAAGGTAGTATTGAAAAGAGTATAAGATATACGAACAGATAAGATCGCCTTTATTTGCATGCCTTATGAATGCTGCCAAGTGAAAGGTTTAATTAGTGCACTTACAGTGCTTGATCAGTAACACTTACTTTAACCATAATATACATTATCACTTATTAGGAGGTCTATATGAAAACTAATAGTGCGCCAAACTTGAACAATTGATTTCCATATTGACCTCCAAATAATCAATAGCCTACATTTTTTTGCTCGTTATAAAGAAATCTAGTATTTTCTTTATAGAAATTCGATATGAATGAATGATTTTCGTTTGAGAAATTGTATGATGTTAAATTTACTTGCTCTCACATTATGCGACACGCATACTATTTCTTTGTCAATAGTTTGGCTTTAAGGTGCTTCGTTTTGTGATAATTCATTATCTGTTTATCAAAGTACACCAACAACTTTACATATAAGGTATTTTGTCAATTACATCATTCCATGTCTTTAACGTGATTATTCATTATTTTACGAAAATAATCTGTGTATCTTCTCTTATATAATTATTTCCACTTACATAAAATAAAACAAGCTATAAGTGTTTCATCATCAAGATGAACGACCATTATGTTTGGGGTTTAGCATATAAGTGCAATATATATGAATATTAAATGTCAAATGATTTAAAAAAACAACAACCTTTATCCCCTAGGTTCAAAAATTAATTCAACATTTATAAACCATTACAACTTAATGATACGTTTACAAAGACACAAGTTAGTAAAAAAGAATACCAAAAGCAGATGTTTACGATATTGTGTCAGTATAAGATATAGTTATATACGATATTGTGCCAGTATGGTTTATAGTTATGTACGATATTGTGTCAGTATAGTTTATAGTTATGTACGATATTGTGCCAGAATAGTGTATAGTTATATTCTATATTGTGTCAGTATAGTTTATAGTTATATTCGATATTGTGTCAGTATAGTTTATAGTTATATTCGATATTGTGTCAGTATAGTTTATAGTTATGTACGATATTGTGTCAGTATAGTTTATAGTTATGTACGATATTGTGCCAGAATAGTGTATTGTTATATTCGATATTGTGTCAGTATAGTTTATAGTTATACGATATTGTGCCAGTATAGTTTATAGTTATATTCTATATTGTGTCAGTATAGTTTATAGTTATGTACGATATTGTGCCAGTATAGTTTATAGTTATATTCTATATTGTGTCGGTATAGTTTATAGTTATGTACGATATTGTGTCAGTATAGTTTATAGTTATGTACGATATTGTGTCAGTATAGTGTATAGTTATATTCGATATTGTGTCAGTATAGTTTATAGTTATTTTCGATATTGTGTCAGTATAGTTTATAGTTATATTCTATATTGTGACAGTATAGTTTATAGTTATATTCGATATTGTGTCAGTATAGTTTATAGTTATGTACGATATTGTGTCAGTATAGTTTATAGTTATGTACGATATTGTGCCAGTATAGTTTATAGTTATATACGATATTGTGTCAGTATAGTTTATAGTTATATACGATATTGTGTCAGTATAGTTTATAGTTATATTCGATATTGTGTCAGTATAGTTTATAGTTATGTACGATATTGTGTCAGTATAGTTTATAGTTATGTATGATATTGGATCAGTATAGTTTATAGTTATATTCGATATTGTATCAGTATAGTTTATAGTTATGTACGATATTGTGCCAGTATAGTTTATAGTTATATTCTATATTGTGTCAGTATAGTTTATAGTTATATTCGATATTGTGTCAGTATAGTTTATAGTTATGTACGATATTGTGCCAGTATAGTTTATAGTTATATTCTATATTGTGTCAGTATAGTTTATAGTTATGAACGATATTGTGCCAGTATAGTTTATAGTTATATTCTATATTGTGTCAGTATAGTTTATAGTTATGTACGATTTTGTGCCAGTATAGTTTATAGTTATATTCTATATTGTGTCAGTATAGTTTATAGTTATGTACGATATTGTGTCAGTATAGTTTATAGTTATATTCGATATTGTGTCAGTATAGTTTATAGTTATATTCGATATTGTGTCAGTATAGTTTATAGTTATGTACGATATTGTGCCAGTATAGTTTATAGTTATATTCTATATTGTGTCAGTATAGTTTATAGTTATATTCGATATTGTGTCAGTATAGTTTATAGTTATGTACGATATTGTGTCAGTATAGTTTATAGTTATGTACGATATTGTGCCAGTATAGTTTATAGTTATATTCGATATTGTGTCAGTATAGTTTATAGTTATATTCGATATTGTGTCAGTATAGTTTATAGTTATGTACGATATTGTGCCAGTATAGTTTATAGTTATATTCTATATTGTGTCAGTATAGTTTATAGTTATGTACGATATTGTGCCAGTATAGTTTATAGTTATATTCTATATTGTGTCAGTATAGTTTATAGTTATATTCGATATTGTGTCAGTATAGTTTATAGTTATATTCTATATTGTGTCAGTATAGTTTATAGTTATGTACGATATTGTGTCAGTATAGTTTATAGTTATATTCGATATTGTGTCAGTATTGTTTATAGTTATGTACGATATTGTGTCAGTATAGTTTATAGTTATATTCGATATTGTGTTTGTATAGTTTATAGTTATGTACGATATTGTGCCAGAATAGTTAATAGTTATATTCGATATTGTGTCAGTATAGTTTATAGTTATATTCGATATTGTGTCAGTATAGTTTATAGTTATGTACGATATTGTGCCAGTATAGTTTATAGTTATGTTCTATAATGTGTCAGTATAGTTTATAGTTATGTACGATATTGTGCCAGTATAGTTTATAGTTATATTCTATATTGTGTCAGTATAGTTTATAGTTATGTACGATATTGTGCCAGAATAGTGTATAGTTATATACGATATTGTGTCTGTATAGTGTATAAATATACCCGATAACGTGTCAGTATAGTTTATAGTTATATACGATACTTTTTCAGTGTAGTGTATGTTATATACGATATTTTGTCAGTATAGTGTATAGTTATATACGATATGTGTCAGTATAGTTTATAGTTATATACGATAATGTGTCAGTATTGTGCATTATAGTAATATACGATATTGTGTCAGTAAAGTGTATAGTTGTATGCGATATTGTGTCAGTATAGTATATAGTTATGTACGATATTGTGTCCGTATAGTGTATAGTTATATCCGATAACGTCAGCATAGTGTTTAGTTATATACGGTATTGTGTCAGTATAGTGTATAGTTATATCCGATATTGTGTCAGTATAGTGTTTAGTTATATACGGTATTGTGTCAGTATAGTGTATAGTTATATCCGATATTGTGTCAGTATAGTGTATAGTTGTATACGATATTGTGTCAGTATAGTATATAGTTATGTACGATATTGTGTCAGTATAGTTTATAGTTATATACGATATTGTGTCAGTATAGTGTATAGTTATATCGGATAACATCAGTATAGTGTTTAGTAATATATGATATTGTGTCAGTATAGTGTATAGTTATATACGGTATTGTGTCAGTATAGTGTATAGTTATATCGGATAACATCAGTATAGTGTTTAGTAATATATGATATTGTCTCAGAATAGTGTATAGTTATATACGGTATTGTGCCAGTATAGTTTATAGTTATATACGATATTGTGTCAGTATAGTGTATAGTTATATCCGATAACGTGTCAGTATTGTGTATAGTTTTATACGATATTGTGCCAGTTAAGTGTATAGTTATATACGGTATTGTGTCAGTGTAATGTTTAGTTATATACGATAATGTGTCCTTATTGTGTATTATAGAAATATATGATATTGTATCAGTAAAGTGTATATTTATATACGATATTGTGTCAGTTTAGTGTATAACTATATCCGATATTGTGTCAGTATAGTGCATAGTTATATACGATATTGTGTCAGTAAAGTGTATAGTTATATACGATAACGTGTCAGTATAGTGTATAGTTATATACGATATTGTGTCAGTACAATGTATTGTTACATACGATATTGTATCAGTATAGTGTATAGTTATATCCGACAACGTGTCAGTATAGTGTATAGTTATATCCGACAACGTGTCAGTATAGTGTATAGTTATATCCGACAACGTGTCAGTATAGTGTATAGTTATATCCGACAACGTGTCAGTATAGTGTATAGTTATATACGATATTGTGTCAGTATAGTGTATAGTTATATCCGACAACGTGTCAGTATAGTGTATAGTTATATACGACAACGTGTCAGTATAGTGTATAGTTATATCCGACAACGTGTCAGTATAGTGTATAGTTATATACGATATTGTGTCAGTACAATGTATTGTTACATACGATATTGTATCAGTATAGTGTATAGTTATATCCGACAACGTGTCAGTATAGTGTATAGTTATATCCGACA
Source organism: Mya arenaria (assembly GCF_026914265.1). Lineage (NCBI taxonomy): Eukaryota > Metazoa > Mollusca > Bivalvia > Myida > Myidae > Mya > Mya arenaria. Next base: position 56,251,246 of record NC_069128.1, read on the forward strand.
ACGTGTCAGTATAGTGTATAGTTATATCCGACAACGTGTCAGTATAGTGTATAGTTATATACGATATTGTGTCAGTATAGTGTATAGTTATATACGGTTTTGTGTCAGAAAAGTGTATTGTTATATACGATATTGTATCAGTATAGTGTATAGTTATATCCGACAACGTGTCAGTATAGTATATAGTTATATACGATATTGTGTCAGTATAATGTATAGTTATATACGGTTTTGTGTCAGTATAGTGTATAGTTATAAACGATATTGTGTCAGTATAGTGTATAGTTATATACGATATTGTGTCAGTATAGTGTAAAGTTATACGATATTGTACCAGTATAGTGTATAGTTATATACGATATTGTGTAAGTGTAGTGTATAGTTGTATATGATGTAGTGTCAGTATAATGTATAGTTTTATACGATATTGTGTCAGTATAGTGTATAGTTATAAACGATATTGTGTCAGTATAGTGTATAGTTATATACGATATAGGTCAGCATACTGAAAAAAAAATTGTTAACTGGTTTAAGCCACTTTCAAAGTGTTTATCTGTGTGAACGGCTTGTTTATTATTCATTAACGAATATATATATATATGATGAAGGAATTCGAGTGCTCATTTAATGATCATTTTTAAAACATTGATGGAGTAATTTTAATTGATACCAGAAAGGCTAAGAAGCATGTTCTAATGCTGAAAGACAACTATATGCAAATTCATGTTCGAGGCGGGACTTTGTGTGATTATTTTCCGGTATGTCTCAAAACAGCCCGGGCGCATTGTGTGTCTCATAAATGAATGTCGGTTTTTGACTCTCGCACCATTGGGTCATATAACTGATTTGTTTGCTAGGATCGTCCCTATAAAATGCTTTATACTATTGGTATTTAGCGCTGTACTTGACATGATAACCTTTAAAATAAATAATTATCACCGTCTTATGCTGACTCGAATATTCGTTATATATTGTTTTATCTACATATTGTATTAATGAAGTATTATACTCCCGTCATATAGCATCGACATTATCCAAGACTCGCGATACACGGAGAAATATTACGCAGATAGCCGCCACATTCGATACTTACTGGACATTCTAACGATGGTTTCAGCGACTGTATATTTATACGAGTATATAAAGTCATTGGTTTTAGTACACATTCAGAGTGATAAGAGTATTGAGATTAACCTTGAAGTAAAGGTTCGGGATGATTGGCATACACCAAGAGACCCAGACGAACCACAGTCACTCCTGATGTCCTCTGGATACTATATATGTTTTGTTAAAGATTTTAGTAAAATAACTCGACACTCCAAGGCCTTTTACCTGAAACAGTTGGAAAACTAGACATCAGAAGATGAACAAATATTATAGAAGTTAAACAAAATTCTTACAAGTCAAAAAAATACTCCCATATCCGAACTTTTCTTTACAAAATTCACACAGACGCATCCTTCAATGGCCTTGGCGCCGTCTCATATCAAGGGATGCACAACCTTAAACGTGCGTTGCTTACGCAAGAAAATCCCGTACCAAGATAAAGACTCGGCTTATACATTAAAATTAATATCATGGAAGTGGACAGTTACCTATAATGTTCGGACTATTCAGAGATAACGCCATACAAGGTTTGTTTGCAGTTTTGTCGGATTTTTCATCAGATTTATGCAAATCTTCTTTCATATTACAAATTAGGCACTTCTTGTTGATGAATGTCTCTTCAGGTATCAAATTATTCAAATTTTATATCTTCAAATCTTCTTCTTGTTCGATCATATACTTTCTTCTCTAAATGCTTACGCTGTAGTTTTAGACCCCAATCAACTGCTGATGCAGAGATCAGTATGTGCAAAAGTAGCATAATACTATATCAAATGAAACAAAAATGAATCATCATTGTATGTTAAAAATTGACTTTAAATTTGAAAATAATCTTACTGATGTTAACAGTGATTACCATGTGTTTAAACTGCAACTGTGTTTTAACAGAAACAAACAAGTGTCATTTCCAGTTGTTCTGTCAATCCTGTTGGAATAGGGTATTTCAACTTCTAGGGCCACAGGCTTTTGATCGTACGATTTTATAAGTAGAATATCTATGCCGTATGTCAATGTATTTCGCAAATTTGACGCTAAATTGCGATTATTTGTCATAAATAGCTTGGCTACGTCGTTAAATAAACTAGCATCATTAGGAATCCCTTGTAGTTTTATTTAGATTTATACAATTGTTTCTTTTATATTACAAATAAGTCATTCTTTTTAGATAACTGTCTAAATGTGTATCACGACCGAACCGAAAAAATCGTCCCTTATTATTCTAATACTATATCTTTCAAAGCCTTTAAAGCCTTATTCATTATCAATCGTAAATAAAGTTTTTTCTTTCATGCTTCTCAATGAAATATTGAGTTTTATTAGTGTAATAACAACAGTGAAAATAGTAATTTGATATTTTCACTGCAAAATAAGGAGTGAAAATTTCAACTTTTAGGTCTATTTAAAAATCCAAAATTTGTTTTTCTATGATACTTGTGAAATAAAATACGGTCTTAAACTGAAATAAACAAACATACTTTATGTATTTTTACGTGTTCGACCACATAATTGTCTGGTGTATGCTTCCGCTTTGTTTTAAGTTCACAATTAATATTCAAACAAAACCGCGAAATTATTTGGCATTTTCTTAATTTCTAAATATATGTTTTTCATTCCTACAATATGACACATTTGTTCATGCTTTGCGGTGAAATAAAGAGTTTTATCAGTAATTTAAAAGCATTAAGTTTGTTATATTCACTGCAAACTAGGGAATAAAAATATCAACTTCTGAGATGACTTGTCCATTTGATCAAATATGAATATGTCTCTTTTGAACTACATGTAGTAAAGTATGTCAAAATAATAATTTGATCTTAAAAAAATGCATATTACTAAATAAATATTGTTTACAACCAATAATTAAATTCATCAAATAAAAGTGAAAGAAGGGGTACATGTCGTAACGGGGTTTAAAGAGACTCTTTCGTTTTTTAGAGCAGTCGACACCACAATCACATTGCAATAAAATCAAGCGCAAGCTCAAGGCTGTTAGAAGAGGCCTATAGTGCTGACACTTTAGCTCCAGCTTGGTCCTGTACTCATTTCATCGAGAGGTGGAATATTACCTAATAGCCATTATGATCACAATACTGTTAAAAATAATTAAAAAAGTTCGTTAATATTAATAAAATGTCGACAAAAAACGCTGTCCGGCTGAGATTAGTACGGATTTTAGAGAATTAAGTGTTGTAGAAAACACATACACCTACAGCCCCATATAGGTCGCCATACTAGGCAAACTCGTTAATTTGTTTAAACCACTTGCAATGTTGGCCGACGTTCCACAAAAAATGGACACCAAACCATTTTCCGGCTCAATCTGGTACTCACTAGTGTAAAGAAGGCGGAGTAAAACCTAAGAGGTGGTTGGTGTAGGAGACGCATACACCTACAATCCAATATAGGTCACCATACTGGAAAAACTTGTTAACTCGTTAAAACCACTTTCAAAGTTATATGTGTGAAAGTTGTGTTTATCAAACATTAAACAGAATATATACTTAAGGAATTTGAGTTAGGTCCTCATTTAATGTGCATATTAAAAACATTTATTTAGTATTTTATCTAATATCAGAAAGGCCAAGGACCGCGTTCGTGTCCTGAAAGATAATTATATGTAAATGCATGTTAGACAAGAAGAATAATAAAGTACACTTATAGTTTAAGCTTATAAAGCTGTACACAAGAATCTCACATTCGAAGGCAAACACAAAATAGAAACCGGATTTAAAGAGGAACAGTATAGAGTTATAGAATAGCCAAGATAAAATATTTCAGTATTCTTAATTATAAAATGATACTGAAAAACGTAGGAGTCAAATACGATAGAAATGCAGTCTGTAAGAAAACTTGTAAGCGAACTTGTAAAATGATCACGAATCTGTAGAGTGTTTAGTTTGAATTATAATCTTTCAGCGTCTCTAAGATTGAATTAGAAATGTTTAGGAGGGAGAACGTGTGCATTCATGTTTCGGATGTGGAACGATACAAATGGAAGATAGGATTTAACTCAGAAACAAGTGGTTTACAAACATGCAAACAAACCAAACAATGGTAATCGCATTAAGCATTTTGCACAACGCAATATTGATAAAAGGTTCAAGAAATTTGCAAAAAGAAAATGGCAAGTGTCCAATGTAAACATTTGTGGAGATTTTGCGAATTTTGGAAGTGGTTTTAACGAGTTAATCAGAGTTCCCAGTATGGTGATCTATATGTGCATGTAGTTGTATTTATCCCCCTACACCACCTTATAAGTGATATATCGCATATTCCTCTCAAACGAGTTCAATATTCAGCCGGAAAACGGTTTTTTGGTCCATTTTTGTGGAAATTTGGCGAACTTTGAAGGTGGTTTTAACAAGTAAACGGGTTTCCCCCGTATGGTGATATTTTAACGAGCTAACAAATCTTCCCAGAACAACTTTGAACTGGCCTGCCAATCCTAACACCAGCATGCAGATGAAGATGGTATGAATCGGTACCCTTATATACCAAAAGACAAGATGGAGATATTATTTTAGGGATAACTTACGAGTCAGTAAGGGCGATTCGATCATTGTTGTATATTTAAAATGACACTATAACATTGAATTTTGACATCATAGAAGCAACCGTAATTTCTTGACAGACTATAGCGTGGAAGAACCTTATCATCAGGAGAAGAGTTCTGTATAAGAAAGTAAAGAAGAACGAAGTGAAAGAGAGCAGCCTGCATAACAAGATATATCTTTGACGGATGTGATGCAGGGGTTACATGACGGCAAAGTAGAAAACTATGATGTTGCCGAGAAAGCACCAGTATATGCTTGGAATAATAAATATGTTGAAGAGAATGTGAGTATATTTGGAAGACGCTTACGTAGACGGTCATCCACCAAAGCAAAGCTATTTTGATCATTAAAACTATATAACATGTTAGCTAGTTTTAAAATAGACTTCTTGAAACTTGAGCCACCAAAGGTAGAATTTGCAATACATTAGTTATCAATGACCATTTTAATAAATTTGCCAAACTCACAACTATTAATAAGAATGCAAGAAAAAAGTACCAGAAAAAGACTTAAATTTCAACTACGGCATTCAAAAGATCAAAAGGTAGATTCGGTTATAGGAAACTCTCGAAGAGTAAAAACGATTTGTCAACATCGTGAAGATAGGATTAACCCTTAATATATTGTTTCCCATTATAGTGTATATTTTTTAAACTAACATTATACAGGAAATAGAAATACAAATATATCAATCTTATTCGTTAAGTGTATAGAGAATGAAATTGCTTTGTTGTTGATATTTTGTTAAAAGTGCAGATTTTCATGTTCACTAGGCATTGTGTATCCTTTTTATACGCACCGCTCAAATGAACAGGCTTAATAGATAAACTTAACTAAATCAAAACTGTTTTAAGTGTATTTGTTTTCATACAACATAATTTTAAGGCTAGATCAATCATATTCAAAACTTCTATAACAGGTAAACATGTAATGTGTGTAAGATGGGTTTATAAACTTAAACAGAAGTTTGTGCATGCGTGTATGTATATGAAAGTGTATAAAAATATGTATATATTATACACAATGTTATGAATCACTGGTTACTAAAGTGTTTTATTACACAATTTTTTTTATTTAGTTATGTGTCAAAATGTTTGATGAATGTCTTGTACAAATTCGCTAAGCTTATATTTTTCACTTTTTGTATTTGAATTAGCAAATCATTATACACCGCCCTTTTATCTTAGATATAGCCGTGACTAATATACCCCAAAATGCATTAACTTATACAAGTTCATCAGAATCATGAACGAAGTTCAATTGTTGTTGTTTTTTTGCAAATGTCGCATATTTTATACAATTCAGTACTTTCTTTGTTATGGCTAAGGTGTGTCGTAGTTATTCTCAAGTTCGCTAAATGGAAACACAAATGGTATCATTAAATGTTCGGGGCTTAGGCAACACCGGTAAACGTAAACAAGTATTTGAGTGGTTAAAAAGTAAAAACTATGATATTATATTGCTGCAAGAAGTGCATTGCTCACAAAAAGTATTTTCAAAATGGAAGGAAAAATGGAATGGACCTTGTATTTTTAGCGGGAATAGTACAAATTGTAAAGGAGTGTCAATTCTTATAAATCCAAACGCTAATATAGAAACTCAACAATATACTGAAATTAAAGAAGGTAGAATTATTGCACTATATATTAAATTGAATGAAGATGAATTAACTTTAATAAATATTTATGGGCCTAACAAAGATGAACCGGTAATATTTAAAGCCTTACATGAGTTTCTGCTTGGAAATGACGAAAAAACGTTTATTATCGGTGACGATTTTAATACGATTTTAGACCATACACTAGATAAAAAAGAACGGCAAAGTGGACACACACCAAAAATGTAGAGACGATATTACTAGTATAATCAACACTTGCCAATTAGTCGATATATGGCGATTGCTACATCCGTCAAAAATGCAATATACGTGGCACTCGAATAATAAACCTCATATACACTGTCGATTAGATTACTTTTTAATATCAGACAATCTATTAAATTACGTAAAAAGTAGTACTATAAAACCAGGATTTTAAACCGATCATTCTTTAATACAATTTACGATAGATAATTTAAAGGCGGAAAGAGGTCCGGGATATTTTAAATTAAACAACTCTCTCCTTCTGGACAGAGAATATCAGTCCAAAATAAAAGAATGTATCCAAGAAACGATAGATTTTATTAACGATGCAAACCCAAACACATTATGGGAAATAATAAAAGGTTGGATTAGAAATGAAACAATAAAATATGCTTCATATAAAAAACATTTACTAAAAACAGAGGAGGAAAAGTTAATAAATGAAATAGAATGTATTTAATAACAACTAAATAATAACATCCCTGACTCTATTGATAACTTAACGCAAGCACTAGTACAAAAGAAACAATTCCTTGATGAAATCCGAACTAGACATATAAATGGAAGTATTTTAAGATCGAAAGCAATGCATGTTGAAAATAATGAAAAAAATACCAAATATTTTGCAAGTCTTGAAAAAAACACGCAGAGAAGAAAACTGTATACAAACTAAAAGTAAACAATGAAATGGTGGTAGGGGTTAAAAAATACACTACAAGAAGAAGTCAAATTTTACAAGAAACTTTATAGTAAAAGCACAGACCTAGAAGAAGACATGAGGAACCTATTTCTTAATTCTGTTCACAATAAGCTTTCTGAATTTGATAGCAACTCATGCGAAGGCCTACTTTCAATACATGAATGCGGAAATGCATTAAAAAACATGAACAATAATAAAAGTCCCGGCTCGGATGGTCTAACTACGGAATTTTATAAAATGTTTTGTAATGACATTAAGAATGCTTTAATTAACTCCTTAAATTTTTCCTTTCATAAAGGTCATTTGACACCGCTCCAAAAACAAAGCATAATTTCCTTTATTCCAAAACCTGACAAAGATTTAGAAAACCTATCAAATTGGAGACCAATCAGTTTACTAAACATTGACTACAAAATAGCAACGAAAGCAATATCAAATAGAATAAAACAAATTTTGCCAAAAATTATTGACCCTGAGCAAACGGGTTTTATCAAGGGTCGATACATTGGCGACTTATTATTGAGGTCATGCAATATCTTGAAAACAATAATATGCCTGGGCTCTTATTCTTTGCCGACTTTCAAAAAGCTTTTGATAGTATTGATCACTCTTTTATATTTGAAAGCCTTAAAAGTTTTAACTTTGGCACCGATATCGTACAATGGACTAAACTATTCTATAGAGATATACAAAGTATAATTATAAATAATGGTCATTTGTCGGAAGCATTTACAATTGAAAGAGGAGTACGACAAGGCTGTCCACTTTCTTCAATTTTATTTATCCTTTGCCTACAAATACTATCAAGTTATATCAAGCAAAACCCTGATATCAAGGGAATAAATGTAGATAACGTGGAAATTAAACAATCACCTTTCGCTGATGATGCAACTTATTTTAATAATGGTTCAGAACATTCTTTTGAATCCTTGATCAAATCATTAGAACATTTTTCAAAATGTTCAGGTCTAAACCTGAACCCCCAAAAAAATCATAATTCTAAGAGTTGGTACGCTAAAAACAACAGCAATACAATATTGCAGATCTAAACCATTTCTATGGACATCAGAATGCGCAACAGCATTAGGTAATACCTTTTACAACAATAAACAACTAACAATTGAAAAAAATACCAACAAAAAGCTTGTTGAGTTTCATAAAATACTAAAACAATGAGAACATAGGAAATTAACGTTAATGGGTAAAGTAACAGTTGTGAAAACGTATGCTCTACCAAAACTAATATACCCATTTACAGTTTTATCGAATCCAAGCAAACAACGTGTTGAACAAATCATAAGGGCCATTTTCAAATTCCTGTGGGATGGTAAGCCAGAAAAAATAAAAAGAATTTTTTTTATCAAAACTATGAAAAGGGTGGACTTAAACTTACAAATATTGCAGCTTTCATTGACTCTTCAAAAGCTGTTTGGGTTAAAAGATACCTGGATGACACTAATAAAAGTCAATGGAAATTATTTTTTCACAAAAAAATGAAAATGTATGGAAATAATCTTATATTTGAAAGTGAAATGGATAAGTGTTTTATTGATAAAGTGTCAGAAAACGGCACATTTTTGAATGATGTTCTCCAATCATGGAACAAAATAAAACAAATACACGACTCTAATAAAATCAAAATTGCCAAAACAGTGATCTGGAATAACAAAAATGTTCGTAATATAGGAAACACTATATTCTATAAAAAATGGTATGAAAAAGGCATAAAGTACTTTGAGCACATTTTTGATTATAGAACGAATAAATTTTACAAATTTAATCAAATTGAATATTTATACGGCATACAAAGCTCCGATTTCATAAGATACCAAACCCTCATTAAATCAATCCCGATGGAAACGAGAATACAGCTTACTAAAGATGGAATTAGCCACACTAACAACACATCATTCAAAGAAAAAGTTGTACAATCAAAGCAATCAAACAATTTTCTTTACTTAATATTACTTCAAACAACATTAACACCAACTTCAGAACTAAAATGGACCGAAACTTTAGCAAGCGAAAATGAACATATGGAATGGAAACATATCTATAGTAATATATACAAATTAACAATAGACACCACCTTACGTAGTTTTTATTACAAGTTCCTTTTGAGAATAGTACCAACAAATACATTACTTTTTAAGTACAAACTTGTCGATTGTACATTATGCTCATTTTGCCATTCAGGTGTCGAATCCATGGAACATCTATATTGGGAGTGCTATGAAACTCAACAGTTGTGGAAGAAATTAAATAATTTGATTGCCTCAACAACAATTAACATCGTAATAAATAAACGTGAGGCTTTATTGGGAATAGTATGTAAAAACAAATATAACTGTGTTAATGAAATTTTATATAAACTCAACCAAGTGCAATAATAGACATCTATCCTTTAATGCATATATGATGTATCTTAAAGTAAGGTAAAAATAGAAGAGCAAATTGCTTTAAAAAACGATAAATACGAAGCCCACAATAAAAAGTGGGAAAAATTGAAACTAACATAATCAGTAAAAGACACAAATAGCCATAACGATTCTTTTTTTATTTTTTTTATTTTCGTAATGTATGTATCTGTTGAATTATTTAACAAATATTAAATCTCAATTGTAGTTTTTACTTGTATGCATATCTAAGTGTAGGGGACATCTCTGGCGTGTGGGTGTGTGTGTGTGTGTGTGCGTGCGTGCGTGCGTGCGTGCGTGCGTGCGTGCGTGCGTGCGTGCGTGCGTGCGTGTGTGTGTGCGTGTGTGTGTGTGTGTGTGTGCGTGTGTGTGTGTGTGTGTGAGCTTTACCATACTGATAGAAAATGCATAGAAGGTTATATTATATAAAGATGAAGATAATGTGTTATTACTACCCTATGTGAAAATAAATGAGAAAAAAAGGAATAACCCTTACCATCCGATGGCAAATGGTATGACTGATTAGATGGATCGCACTCAAAACAACATACTGGGAACATTAAGCCGAAATAGTAGGGATATCAGAAGAGGTGAACCGTACTGCTCGTCTGTGCGTTTCTCGCATTAAACTACATGTGTTTACCCGTTCTCTCTCATTATGTATATGAAAAACTGCAAAGACAAGAACATAAGTCGAAAGTTAAATGTTTGGGATAAAACCAAAGCCTCCCATAAACTCTGTCAACGTACCGCTCATAAAACTACATGTTTTTCCCCGTTCTCGCTCAGGTTTGGGAGGAAAACCAAGTTTCTCGAAGACTGTAGATGTAATAAAGTACATATATAGTCAGATGATATAGTTGTACCCAAGATTTTCGCATTCGAAGGCAATCATAAAATAGAAAACGGATTTAAGGAACAGTTGATAGTTAACGAGTAGCTAAGATCAAATATTTGAGTAGTAATAAAATGATAAGATACTGAAAACATACTGGAGTTATAGAAGACAGAAAAGTAATCATCGAACACAAACTGTTGGTAACAAGAGTACATAAACAGCAGCAAAGCAGAGAAGAAGAAAAGAGTACAGACCAGAACTGAAGATGTTCAAAAGATGGTCAAAGGTCAACTGAAGAAAAACTTTAGGGCCAAGCACACATAGGGAACCGCCAGAAAGGTATGAATATTTCCATTTGCACCAGTTGACGATTAAAGTCAGACTCGTATTTAAAATCAATACTTTTACATGTTTAACAAAGATAAGTTTTGAGTGATAAGTATAAAGCAAGAAATGTTACCTTGTTTTTAATAGTTGAATACGCACACATATGAAATGATTTTTAACTACCGATACATCTTATTTTTATTTTGTAATTTTGAACTTTATGAATGAGTAAGAAGTTGTTGAGTGTTTAGTTTCAATTAAAATCTTTCAGCGTCTCTAAGATAATATATGAGAGAAAACGTGTTCTTTCATGTTTCGGATGTGGAACGATACAAGTTGCTGATAGGATATAACTCAGAAACAAGTGGTTTACAAACATGCAAACACATCAAACAAAATTAACCGCATTTAGTTTTATCCACTACGCGATATTGAAAAAAGGTTCAGGAAATTGGCAAAATTGTTATACAAAAAACATATCATAAACAAAGAACCTCTTTAAAAATGTAAACTAAGAAACGAAGCCGGATGTCAATTGTTCGCTGTCAACATTTGAGGACATTTGGAGAAATTTGGTAGAGGTTTTAACGAGATAATGAGAGTTCTCAGTACGGTGATCTAATGGGCTTCTATTTATTCCCCTACAACATCTTATAAGTGGTATTCCGCCTATTCCTCTGAAGTGAATTCCAGACCCAAGCGGAAAACGTTTTTTTGTGTCCTTCTTTGTGGAATTTTGTCGAACTTTGATGGTGGTTTTACGAGCTAACGGGGTTTCCCCGTATGGTGATATTTTAACGAGTTAACGGATTTTCCCAGTATGGTGATACTGAGAAAACCCCTCGATAAAATCAATATGGGGTGGTTTTGGAATTGGTATCCTTCAACACATTCACAGTGTTATTCCGCTTACTGCACTCTAGTGAGTACCTAACCAAGCCCGAAATATGGTTTTGTCTCTATTTTTGTGGAAAGTAAGCATTTAACATTAGAAGTGGTTTTAAACGGTAAACGGATTTTGCTAGTGTGGCGCGTAATGTTATTGTGTCCAATTCAACGCCATTTTTACTCGAGTGAGTACCTAACATAGCTAAAAAACTTTCTTTGTGATTTAATTTGAGATTTTATAAGTGATATTAACGAGGTTTAGGGAGATCCTAGTATCTTAACCTGTAGGTAGTGATAGGTATATGTGTCCCATATAACATGTACAAAGTCGAATCCCGCTTCTTAAATCTAGAAATTACCAGACCAAGCTGAAAACGGTTTTGTTGTGTCTTTTTATGGAATTTTGGCGAACTTTGGAGAGCTTTTACCGAGTATAGAGTTTTCTCAGTATGGTGACCTATATTGAGCGCTTGATGTATGTGTCCCGTATAACTCTTTCTAAGTATTATTACCACTAGTTGACTCTAGTGAGTACAAGACCTAGTCGAATTTGTTTTCGTAAATTTTGGGCAAATTTCTGATTTATTTTTGAGTGCATATCACCAGTAAACGAGTTTGTTTTTTTTCAAAATGGTGACAGGGTGGTAGGAAGTTGTGTGTCCTATAACACATACCAGGTTGTATTTTGCCTATTTACTTTTTTGAGCACCAGTCACAACCGGAAAAAATTCACGTGTAGAGACTTTTCTGAATCATGATTCATAAGTATGGCTAACTCTCACAATACATGTAGGCCAAAAAAGTACAATATTTATGCGAACAACTGCAGAAACAAGCTCAGTAGCAAAACATAAAACCAATTTAATGGCACTGGATAAACGCCAAAGACATAAAACATAAATACAATAAATCACAAACAAGAACCATGGTAAAACAGCAGAAAACTCCACAAACAGCACATTGCATACATACTATATAAAAAACTAGGTATGTTTATCAAGGATTGTTAGGTACCGCCTTGAAACGGTCAGTAAAATGAACTTTAATAGGGATTTAAACAAGTTTAAGTGCACAAACCTCACTCTTATCCCAACAATCCTAAATAAAGGAAAAACGTAAGGTAAATCTTATCAAAGTATGCATTAACTTACAGGAAATCTAACAATAAAATAATTATTAATACACTTATAGTTAAACCCCAAGTACTTTTATGATTAGAGATACTAACTCTATCTGAAGACGGGGGAATACAATTCAGAGCACCTAATGCAAAAAGTTTTCAAGGAAACGATGCTGTCATTGTTTGAAACTATGAGCATCACACACTGTCTGCCTTATAAATTAAATTGTTTAAAACTGTGTGATCATAGAGTTTTATAATAAAAAGCATCATTGTACTAAAACTGGGAACACATAACGCAAACATTATTTTTAAAAAAGCGACATGTATAAGGTAATCTTTTCTTCCAAATGAAAATACATTATTTTTCCTATTGTAAGGTGCAACAGAAGCTGCAGCCCAAACATGAAAGGTTTGTATAAAGAGTTGTTGAAAAATAATATGTGCAATACTCGAACTTTACAATAAAATGCTTTATAGACAATAAGCTTAAGAAATGAAAACGGAAGCATTCACAGATGTATAATTTAAAACCCCGCAATCTGTCCCGATAATATCCACTTAAAGCTATAGAGACATTTTTATAATATATGAAAGGCACTTATAAAAACACTACGAAACGTAATAATGTCAGGAAATGAATTTTTATGACAGAATTAACATTAAAAGAAGACGTTTTTCCTCAAGTGTTTCCATTTATACGCGTATTTAATAAACAACTGCATATGAGATATTCGATCAAAACTGTCTAGATAAAGGCATTCTCGTATAAGGTATAAGCATGTAAGCTGAATTTTAAGTGTAATATTTAAGGTAAAGCAGATGTTAAAATGTGGCCTTCTCATTAGTGATACATTTTACAGCCAACAAATCAGTGGTAAGTAACCCTTATACTGTGCGGTGGAGTCTTTGTTTCTTGTTGAGTCACATTGTTCTTGGAAAAGGTCGACGAAAGAGGTTACCTGGGGAAAAGTGAAAACTTCAGTTTTCACTACTTTAGTAGTGTGGAGAAATGATGGAGTAGCAATTATATGTGAGTATAGATGTTAAATAATTATAAGAGATTTTGTCACGAGGATTTTTGGTAACATTCTTCCTTCTTAATTCTATCATGGCTATCAGTGAAATATTATATTTGCATGTTCACATGTTGTAATATATACTATATTTCACAGTAAAGCCCAGCACTGGATACCTGTGTGAGAGAGGAGCGGGCACGGAGGGTTAAATCAAGTACCATAGATAACAACCATTTATGTGGGTACAGAGAAACATGATGTGTATCAATTTAAATATTAAAATGACTGTGTATTTTATTCATTTAGTTAATTTACCAAAATATTTGTGTTAGTTTGAGACTGAACTGACAGACTTTCATATGCCAGGAGAATGAGTTATCTCATTGATATCATTACAGGGACATATCATTTAATGATTTATATGTTAAAGGTAAATGTGATTATTGGTATTATTATCCACCCCCCCCCCCTTCGTAGAAGAGGGGTATATTGCTTTGCACATGTGGGTCGGTAGGTCGGTCTGTCGGTCGACCAAAGCTTGTCCGAGTGGTAACTCAACAATTCCTGGACGTATGGTCATCAAACTTGACATGACCTGACCAGGGCCTGAGCAGTAGATGACCTCTTTTGATTTGAGGGCTCATCGGGTCAAAGGTCAAGGTCACAGTGACCTTTAATGTAAAAAGAATTTTAAAGCTTGTCCGAATGATAACTTTACAACGACTGCACCTATGGACCTCGTACTTGACTTTGAGGTTGAGTCTGAGAAGTAAATGAACCCTATAGTTTCGGGGGGTCATGTGGTACAAGGTCAAGGTCACATAGACCTTGAATGGTAAAAGGATGTCCGTGTGATAACTCAACAATGCCTGCACCCATGTCCCTCAAACTTGACTTAGAGTTGGAGCTTGACCAGTAGATGACCCCTATCGTTTTAGGGCGTCATCGGGCCAAAGGTCAAGTTCACATAGACCTTAAATGGTTAAAAGATTGTCCGAGTGATTACTCAAAAATGCCTGCACCCATGGCCCCAAAACTCGACTTTGATGTTGGGCCTGATCAGTAGAGTGCCCCTATTGTTGTGGGGATCATTTGGGGAAAAGTGACCTTAAATGGTAAAAGGTTTATTGTGTGATAACTCGACAATGCCTGCACACATGGCTCAAACTTGACCTGGAGGTTGGGCCTTACCAGATAATCCCTTTTTTTTGGGGGGGTCATTGGGTTAAAGGTCAAGGTTTAAGTGACCTTGAATGGTTAAGGTAGTCCGAATGATAATTCAACAATGCCTACAGCCATGGCCCTTTCTTGTTACGTGAATATGCCACAGAGACTGGACAGTGATAATCCACAATAGCTCCACAAAAATATCCGATTTCCACGATAGCAACATCAAAATGGGACAGAGACTGCAAACGATGGGTCCATATAATGTCAAATTTGTACATGGAAAAATTAATATGGGACAGGGACCGCAAACGATGGCTCCATATAATGTCCTGTTTGTACATGGATAAATTAATATGGGACAGGACCGCAAAAGATGGCTCCATATAATGTCCTGTTTGTACATGGATTAATTAATATGGGACAGGGACCGCAAACGATGGCTTCATATAATGTCTTATTTGTGCATGGATAAATTAATATGGGACAGGGACCTCAAACGATGTCTCCATATAATGTCTTATTTGTACATGGATACATTAATATGGGACAGCGACCGCGAACGATGGTTCATATTATGTCTTATTTGTACACTATTAAGGCCAATACAATAAATAATTTGATCTCGTTCACCAGCATGAATTCAATAAAATCGTAATCAAAATGAACGATACAGTGGTCTGTTTAACAATGTGTTTCTACACTATTTGTGTTCTTATGGTCTTACGTTTTTGATAAGCCACATTGTTACACATTAAATCATTGATTTGTGCCAAATGTGTTGATCATTTATAACTTAATTGTCATGGTAAAACGAACATTGATCTGCAGACTCGTACAATGCACTAGGTGTAGGTTATTTATTGTGTAACGTTGTTTGAACTGACCGTTATTCAAACACATACTGTCCAGTCTTAAAATAAGTGACACAAAAAGGACAATGAATGACGTCACAGGTCTGTTTTGTAATAAAAGATGGAATCTTATCGTCATTGACTGTAAATTTCAGTGTACTCTACGGCAGTTAATATGCTTGTTTCAATTGATCAAGGATTATTCAAAATGGAAGCAAATAAATATTGACAAAGCAAGTATTAATTGTACTTATTTGATAACTGCCAGAAGATGAGTACTAATTTGAACGGACTAGAGTGTTTTAGGTTATTAAAGGGGCACATAAATTGTGTCAAATAAGTAAAATAAGTCAATCTAAGCAATTAGGAATCTGTAAGACTTTAAATGAACTTACTCCAACACTATGCCAAACGCACTACGTTTCTTTCACAATAGCTTTGCCGTTTGTGTGCTTTGTTAATATATATTTATATGCCCTTTTATTGTTTGGCTGAGCAGTGTCGGTGTATTAAGTTACATCCAACAGACTTTAAAATTCCTTCATATTTTGATAATAATCTTTAAAGGACTGTTGAACAATTTAAGATATTTCATGTCATGTTCGTGTCATTTGTAAAAGCATGCTTAGATTAAAGATAGACCCACGGACTGATCAATGTATTGACATTCTATATCTTGTTCACTGTTTTAACCATATCAAATTCAGTTGAAAACTTTCCGTTAAATGGCGTTCGAGACCTCCGGTAGTTTATATGTTCGTATATATTTTATACTTCAATCAATACCATCATACCAGTCATTGTCATTTAGACCAACTGATCATTTTTTATTGCACTACACTTAATGCCCGTCGGACTATTGAAATTATATACGATTATAGAAGTCGTGTCTCGAGTTTAAATTTGCAAACAAAGTGTTTTTGTATAACAAATCATATATCAATTTCAAAGATAGTCGTATAAATGAAAAGATATGCAGACTATTCAAAAATGTTAAATTAAGCATTGATCACATTTGTTCGCTTGGCATGCCATAGAAAGACAAAATTATATATAAATACTTGCATTCATCCTCAGATATAGAGATAAACGTATTTACATATAAAAACACAAAATATATACGTCCATATCGATAATATTAGGACACATAAACAAATGCAATAGTAGCTGAATACAGCATCATAAAATATATTTATAGAAAAGTACATGGTCTTCCATATATTATCCAGTATTATACATAATATGTATTTGTCATTTGTCTAGATTTGAACGAACTGGTATTAAGGATTTGATAAGCATGAAGTCTGAAAATGAGACATAGCAAATTGGTTTTGAGTGAATGGCATTAGCTGTAACAAATAACGAGTGACTTGAAATTAAATGCAGAATGCCCTTCTTTTAATAAATTCAATGTTAATCATGTTTGGTTCTCTAATTCTTTAATTAATGCGAAGTTAAATTCCGGATGGGATCCTACATTTGCATTACAACCTTGCTCTTGCTAATATAAACGAAATAAATGACTGTCGAAACCAAAGGATCGCTACATAACAAAGTGTCAAAACGATTATATTTTTGTTTGAATGTCATTATTGGATTCAAATGTCGTTGCGTCAAACTAATGTTATTGTGCAATATATTTATGTGAATTCCTTTTACCTGAACAATCTTATGTGTTAACAATTAAAAGTACCACTTGAAGATCAACTTTAACCTTTCTTTTGATAAAACTAATAAATCACTTATTACAAATATTCCATTACAAAGACTAAAACAATTGATACAAAATATCAAGATAACCAGATTATGTCTGCCAATGTTTTATTATTGTTATTATTCAATAATTCGATCCTTTAAATTCGCTGATAAAATATTTCGTTATTCAAAGCAATCCGTTCGAAACGACCATGATATCACTCAATTAACAGCGACGACAACTGCTTGCAAAGCATAACATTTTGCACAACGGCAGAGTTCAAACAGGTAAATTTGTGGATTGAAGATATAATTTTTTGGGGGGAACGCAACTATGGGCTGAACAAACAAACATTTAAATGGTTGGATTTTCAATTGTGAATCTTTTACGAGGCGAGGGTAAACATATATCATTTAGTACATTTGTAATCGGAGTCTTCTGTACACACTAGCGAAACCTTATCCGTAGAAGAAATGTTGAGTGCTTCACATTCGTTAAATTCAAGTCGTTGAACGTACGCGATTTAAAAGACTGATCATTGTTCTTTTTATAAAGAAGAAAAAAAAAAACTACATCATTCAAAACTTAAATTAGTTTAAATATGCATCTCGTTTCATGACAAACACATTATGGAACGGGATTAAGTGGTCTAATAGTAAAGTTTGATTTCTCTTAGACAATAAGTTTGGTCTAGCCCATAGAGGGATATGTTCTACACGGCTATTTTAAAGGACACCAGTAATGGCATGACCCATGATGACTGGCTTGATTTGTATCAGCTTACTACAGTCTACAGATTCGAGCTAAATTACATTAAAATAAGCTTAACATCCTCTGTTTTCAAATTCTCACAACCATCTTTTGCCGTTTCAGAATTATCAAGTGGCGGTCCATTTAAGTTGCTTTCTGCTAAAAGTATCGTAATTCTGTAAGTCGTTTACTTGAATAAGGAAAATGTTTGAAGTAGCCTGTGGGACCCTTAGCAAATTTGAAGTGATATATATGGATGGTTTAAGCATCTTAGAGAGTACACTTCCCATATAGTGCACATTCTTAACATGCTCTAATCGTCCATATATTCTCCTTCGAATTTAAAAAAAAAATCACATCATTCCTTTTATATTTTTCTGAATACACGTACGTGTATTTAAACTAGCCACCATGGGGCTTCGTTTGATTATCATTTCTCGCAAAGAATGCATAAACATTGAACCTTTAAACCATTTCAACGAGATCTCGACGTCTTTAAGAGGAAGTAAACGTCAAGTTAGTTGTAAAGTGAAAATAAGCTTTGAAGCTATGGAAATAGAGCTGCGACCATTTTGAATGACTTCATCGCCCTATTAACAGATTGATCGTCATCGTTCTACGTACAAGTTGATGGTCATCAGTTTGTTTATAAAATTGTAAGTGTCAATCGTGATCAAAAATCAAATTATTTACAAAAATGTATAACGCATCGACGCATGTTTGACGAAATAGCATAAACATATATGCGACGCGCGCACAACAATTTAACTTGTGCTGGAAAATCATTGGCTTTTTGACATTTTAACTTCGAATGAATGAGAAATATTTGAAAACCACACTTTTTAATAAACTTTATTCTTCATTTTTACCACCAACATGTCCATGACGTCGTAACTTTGAACAACATAGGTTGCATGTACCCAACTCTAGCTTCATGCCTACTGTCCTGTGATACTAGTGTATGTATCTTATCAGCAGTATAGGATCAAAATAGGCTTAGATTTTGGTAGGTAAGTAAGATTTCCTCGTGGAGCATTAATGTATTGAATTTTGTTTTCGATGCTCAGATGGGATAATATAATCATCGTATTAAAACTTGTCACATCTTCAGTTAAGCTTTTGTAAAATTAAAATGTATTCGATATAGTTACCAAATCATGTGAAAATGTCCATGATTGTGTTGGAATTAATAACCATGAGGAGGTAGAAATCAGCCATAGGCAACTAGTTTATTGGGCATGTACGTCACTCCAATCAGAGTAATGTTGAAGCAGGATGCCTGTAGAAAAACGTATCAAGTAGCCGGCCATACACACCACACATACTAAGGCTATAAAGAGCGAAGAGTTAAACCTGTTGAAACCATTCGTCTACCCGGAACATCCTTTCGGTGCTTCTGGACCCGTATTCCCAGCGAGGCTCATGGCGAAGGGCATGCAGTATCTTTTCCGCCCAACGCTTCCTATCAGTACTAGCCCCAGCGACAATAGTATCCTTGAACGGCCGGCAAACCCACCTGTTTCGAATGTGGAAAGAAGGGCGCAGGTGGGAGTGGTCATTCAAGTTTCAGATGTTTAGCAGCCAGTCAATCGAGAAGATACAGCGCAACAACTTCTGCCGCTAAATCATGCGTAATTTTCATGTCTGCTACTGACGAACATTGATTAGAGATTGAATCGGATTACATGTATATTAATAAATCAGGTGTTGTTATAGGAAGTCACAAAAAATGCTAGTTTGTTGTTTCTTTCGGTTTGTCACTCGATTCGTTCGTTTTCCCAATAAATTATCGTAAAATAGTTAAGTTTGGGAGATTTAACGGCATCTTAATTGTCTTGATGACAGATGTAACACTAACAAGAATCTTGAAATATCTGCTTACCATTAAGTCTTTGTAAAATATCTCAAACGGGCTGGGCTTATCATATATGGGGAAAGGATAGTATTAGTACATATTCAAATCTAGAATGTAACAGTTATCAACATTAAACAGCATCCGGATTAAGTTTGCAAATCCGGAATTTTTGCAAACTTATTATTTTCATTTTTCAACCAATGTTTATTATTTTTGGATTTTTGAAATGGGTTCAAAAATACTAATAAGAGATATTTTTTATTCCTGATATTTTATTTAGAAATATGTTTTTTTTGTATTTAAAGTAAACTTTTCCAATGGGACTCCCATTGGAAAATGGCCTTCCCATTGGAAAATGGCTTTTTCAAGGTTTTCCAATTGGAAAATTGCCTCCATTTAAATTGTGGGAGAATTTGGAACATCATTTTTAAAATAGATTTAGACTTTTCTTTTTCAAATATTTCACACCCAGGAAACATTAAATAATTAACTTATTAAAACTGAAGAACCGATTTATTAATTTAAAGTATTTAACGCGAAAACTTCCCGTGAGTGCATTTTTTCAATTGGTGGATTCCCACATTTGATGTGGGAAAATATAAACATTGGACATTTCCAATTGGAAAATTTGGTAAATGGGAAAAATCCAATTGGAGAAAAACAGCAGTTTAATTATGGGATTTTCCCAATGGTAGATTATGTAGATTATTTCAATTGGTAGATTTTTATATGGGAACGTATAGGAAATGGGAATAAATTAATAGTGAGTATAAAAAATATTAAATTGACACTTAGCGAACTATTGAATAGATAAGTAGACTTTACCTGACAACTTATCCATATTGCAGATTGCAGTTAACATACTATGCAATGGTAAGCCTATATCCATTGCACAGCTGAATTACCATGTTTCAGGCAGTGATTATTTCTATCTTGACAATATTTAAGATAAAAAAATATATAAACGTTGTCTAACATGTCATTGTCATTCCAGACGCTTGTTTGTTTTTCGTCTGTGCTCGATTTAATCGATAAGGTTAAAAGCAACCAATTTTTAACTCAACTTCAGGTGCAGGTGTCAAGAGTTACCTAGCCGTCCCACAGACAGACATGCTCCCCCCCCTCACCGAAAAAAAAATAAAAAAAGGTTTTATTCTTTATGTAATATTTATGCGAAATCAATGTATAATCTACGTTTGTTATGAAAAGTCAAGTATTTGGAACCACAGCTGGTAGGAGTGATGGTAGGGATGATGGTAGGGGTGATGGTAGGGGCGATGTTAGGAATATGTGCACAGATGACATATTATTAAAAGCACAACATTATTTTTCTTTCATCACTTAAAATAAAAATAAAACATTGCAACTATGCTGTGTCATTTATGCATGTCAGGTATTGAACTTGAATGGTACTATCTATTGTGACTCAATAGAGACGCAAAATATGTGTTTCCAAGTCATGGTCTTTGCAATGTAGTGAAAACATCACATGGAGCTTTAGCCATGAGTGCTATTGTGCCAGGCCACACCTTTATTAAAATGTAGCTACAATTTTGAGCTTAGTTTAGCATAAACAGGATCTTTGCCAATGGACGAATTACAGGATATTTAAAATATTAAGTTTGATCAGGAAGCAGCTAGTATATAGTAAATTTCTCAAGGTATTTGGTCAAAGTGCTTTGAAGAGCTGGATGACGTCAAATTTCATGTGTGAGTATACAGAAAAATTAGAGTATTTGTCTATTTGATGAGTGTTCAGATTGGACACCATCAAGAAGGGGGGGGGGGTCAACTATAATCAAATACTCATTGATGGGCGCTAAATATCAATGGACAATGGTTATGATAATCAACACTCATTTATCGAACTTCATTACATAAAACTGTAAAATGCAGTGTGTATATTACTTGTTGAGCCATAACTTCATATGCAATAATCAGTGATTTCCGATAAGTATTCAATTTTCGAATTAAGTTATGTGTAATTCAATCTTATTGGCACAAATTCCAAAACTGCATACAGAAGTTGTGGCAGTAAATGTATATTTATACCAATATTTAGTATGAAAATAAGCTTTCGATAAAAAAATGATTCTATGATTGAAATTGGTTCTTCTTTTCAATTGAATAATAAAAAGTGTCCCAATATCCAACACTGACATTAGGTAGTATTGATATATCAAGGTGCTAATAAACTACAAGTTTATTCGGTTAGCACACTCCCTTATCACCAAGGCAACCCGGGTTCGATTTTGTTAGGTGATCACCATGCCGTACAAGTGGATGGACTCTGGTTTCCCACACAATTCCACTTTCTTGCGCAACATCGTGCCAACGAGAGTGAAATAGTACAAGTTATCATAACTTTCCTCTCAATCATTGTAAAATAAACTTTATATTAATAAACTACAACTAGTATGAGTCATTTTTTTAAGCATATCAAACATTTCAAATGGATTGGATTGGAATGACATTCAGTATGCCAGAAAACTCTCAAGATATTATCAAGAATAAGAGCCAACTTACATGCATTTGGCCAAGTGAAAATGCTTTGCTCTATAATTTTAGAATTTAGAAATGTCAAACATTATCTTATCTTTATAATTGTTTGTTTTTTTGTAATGTTACCTTTACCTATTGTGTTATGGTGTTGTGATCACACAATATTAAGCAGAAATGTATAAATAGTAACCTACAGGCAATTGCCGACTTAAAACAATCTTGCTATTGTCCAAATAATAAAATAATTTGATAAGTATAGTGAAACCATTCAATGGCCTTCTTGTATAAATAAAGACAAATACATATAAAGTTGTTATGTTTAATTCTTTCACATAAATACACATAAATTTTGCTCGAAAGCATACACTTATTCATCTCTTTAATAACTATAGGACTCAAAATGCAACCAAGTAATAAACATTGAATTTCATGGGTACATCTTATTAGTATGTTGTACATATAATTCTCCTTTATGTACATGACTAATACATACACAGGAGTGAAAACAACTTGATATTTTGATTTTTAAGTAGCCTGATGACCATAACATAACAAAATTTTTCAAGTCAGAATTATGAAATAAATAAAAAGAAATCTATGATAATTCTATATTCGCTAAAATAATCTCAATCAATTTACTAGGTTTGTCTTAAATAGGCATTACATATTTTGCATTACAAAAGTCTTCAGAGTGCAATGTTCACAGTAGACGTTCCTTTTCTGGAGAAGCTTATTTTTTTGGTGAAATGAGCCATGTTTTTCAACAAAAAGGTAAACTAAAAATATAAGGCAACTTTTAATGAACAATTTAAATGGCTCTTTATTGAATTAACTGATCCATGTAAAACACAATTTCTTCAGTGGTTCGTTATTTATAGTTGACAGTTATAGCATATGAGCCATCTTAACAGATGCATTTAAACCATGTCTTTTTGGATAAATGTATAATCAGAACTTAAACATTGTAAATAAATAATCTAATAGAAAAATTAATTCAAACAAAATATAACATACATTGCTATGATTGGACGACAAATGAATACTTTGTATATTCTTATTCCACTCTTTGTGGTGATTTAAATATAACATACTCAAACAATCAAAACTATTCAATATATACACACACTATGGAGAACACTCAGAGTCTGATCACAAAATAAAATAAAAACCAATGCATTTTCATGTCATAATTGGTAAATATGTATTAGGTTAAACTCAGTTAATCACAATAGCATATAAATCCAACTTAACTATATTGTGATTGAACTTGTGGTATTTTAGCATTTTTGGAATGAGCTATGTATACTGCGTTGTTGTTTCAGTGATTGGGTCAAACCCTACCTACTGGGAATCAACCACACATAATACCGGTAACTTCCTAAAATAACCCCAGCAAGCACAAATTATTAAGTTAAGATCCATAAACAAATTAGTTATTGCACCAGTTATCAAGAACTTGCCGAAAAAGAAATGCAAGTAATTCATGATGCTCAAATAATTTATGTAACGTTTTTTTCAGGAATATTTTAAACAAGTAATATAACCTATATGTATATATGCTCATACTTAAAACATTCACATGATTCAATGCAAGTTTTTGAACACAAACAGTGCATTATAATGAAAACTTAAAACAAAACTATCATTAATATGCTGTGAAGCTGCACCAAGCAACATTGTCACAATTTCTGCCCTTGGAGCTTGCTGGCTCATGTGCTGCAATGGCAGCATAGTGGCAAAGGTTACACTGGAATGTCCAACAGTTTCTAATTGTTCCAGGTACCTGACCCACCAGTCGATATTGGTACCAGAGAGTTTCCCACTGGCCTGCCACTTAGGGAGGTCTGCCTTAAATAGCTGCATCTCCCTTTCCAACTTAGGATTGCAGGGTACAATCTTTTGGCAAAAATTCTCTGGAATGTGATTGGTTAAATCCAGGCTTTCCATGTCCGGTGTGTTCGGCCAATCTCTGTAACGTAGAAGCACTTTCCCATTCTCCTCCTTCACAATAAAATGGTGTGGAGTTTAGATTCCCTCAATAAGACCTTTGCAATGGGCTAGCTCACTCTTGTAGTCGTAAATGTTGCCCATATGGGCAGTTGACGGATGCGGGTCTTGCGAATTTGCCATTTCATGGTGAAGCCTGTCAAGCGTTGGAATGTCTTGGCGTCTGATGTGACTGGCAACCCGGCTAAATAGCTGTTCCACATCTTCATGGGTGTGCCCCACCATCAGAAAGCCCATCTTAATCTGAAAATAAACAAAAGTTCCTTTTTATAACCACCTGAAACTGCTTTTTGATCATTTTTAAAATAGTGCCAAAATTTGCATTTACTTATAAGAAAAGTGTTTGTGTCAGTGTAAGATAGCATTATTTTCACCATGTGAACATGTGATGTTGATTCAAAAAGACGCACAAAGTTGATTCAATTTGCATTATACACATTTATTGCATTATTTTATTTTGTTTAACATGTAGCTATTACAGTAAAACATAGTCCTCACAGGTGTAAATCAATTTATTCCTTAGTATATATGAGTCAGTTTTGTGTCTTCTGTGGGGTGTGTATAATTCGCACCCCCCCCCACCCCGGCGGTTATCAACTGTGTGCCTTTAAAAGTATAATCTTGTCAGAAAATTGCAATTCCTACCTTTCTAAACACTTTCCGTTGAACAAGCCAAGCCATGAAGAGGATGATGAATGAATTCTTGTTGTCTTTCCCAGAGTTGTCCATCTGGAGATAGAGAACCTCAGGGTTTTCCTGAATAAAGAAATGTTGTGTGTAAATATTTTCAAAGGGCTCATATTCTAAACATACTGTCCAATGAACATAAATTGTGAACTGTTGATATGTTCAGGAGAAACAGAATAACATACATTAAAGGGTCCACCTCTAAAGAGAAAGAGATTAATTTACTTTGTATGCATATGGTCTTTCGACAATAGTTAAGGGACTAGCACACATATTTTGTGTCAGCAATATATAATGTATTTTTTTAAATATTATGTCATTTGAAAGTCAAAAACTCCAAGAGTGATTCTGGCATTTTGATTGATGTGGTCAAATAGGTTGGATGAGATTTCCACAGGCCAACAAGCCCTGCACTTGTAAAATGCATTATGCCAATAGCTAAGAGCTTTTTTCTTTAAAAGTCTTATTTCAATGAGTGCTAAACCTGCAAATTATAAAGACTTACCATGCTGATCTTGTCCAGGACATAGACAAGTGCATTGATGGTGACATTGCTGTCTGGATGAAGATTGTCACTCCAGGTTAGCAGGTGTGAGGAGTTGTTGTTGTGTACTTTAATTCCTGTCACATGCTGCTGCAGTTTGTAGAGTTGTGCATCAGTCTGGTAAAAAAAATGTTTGTTTTATTTTTTAAAACAAGTATATTAATGTCTATGGCGACCAGGAATCATGACAATTATACACACAAGCTTTCTTTGGACGCAATATGCCAAGCTTTCTTTAAACACAAAAGTTTATTTTCTATTAATTGTCCAATTGAAAATTGAATGTTAATAATTCTATAATATACCTTTGTGTGAACATTGAACTTGAGAAGTCGAGTTTTTGCTTGGTCCATATTGTCAATTTTGATAGACAAATATCGCCCACTCAAGCCACCCAAAGATGCCTTCCGTACATGCTTTTAGTACTTCCTGCGACATAGTCTGAAAAAAATTCAATAACATATAAAATCAAAACTGACTTTCAATTGTTCCAACTTAAATACAGTTTAAGTTGTAAATCAAATTTCTAACTCAGCAACCAAGAAACCTGCCAATTTAAAGAGCAAATATCATTTATAACAAAAGGGCCATGATGTCCCTAAAATGTTCACCTAAGCAAAGGGCTACATCTTTGTGATAAAGCATTTTGCAATTTAAACATATCTTTACTGATGACAATGCCTTGTTACATATCATACAGTCAAGCTTCCTGTAAAGTTTCATTGAATTTGGCCTGGTAGTATCACAGAAGCAAAACAGGAATTTGGCCATTTTGTTGTTGCTGTTGTTGATTAATCGTGACCTCTTGCTGGATTTTGTAGAAGTACACCCAAGGATGCTACCTATGGAGTGTCATTAAATATGGCTTGGTAGTTTTAGATGAGATGTTTTTAAGCAATTGTTGATGGATGGACAGAAGAAGATACCTTTATAAAGAGAATAAGTTATGATACCGTATTATATCATGTATAGGACGCTAGCATAGATAGGACGCATGCAAAAAATAGTTCAGAAAACGGGTAAAAACCCTTAATTGTATATAAGGCATATTTCGATAACTGTCTTGCGTATTTCGATAATCATCGTCGTATTTTGGTAATTTAGCGTACACAACAATGATATATGTCTTTACGTTTTGAGAACATTTACGCATATTATAAGACTTATACAAATGCCGTAATAGTCCCGGTAGGTCTAAGTTTATGAAATATTTGCCAACACCTAACCTGACCCATAGCTTCCCCTAAACTTTAGAGAGACAATATTTTTATTATGTTCTGACTTTGGGTTAGAAAGAGTGACAATTACAATGCACTAAACAAAGTTAATCATGACCGTACGCTTGCAAATCCAAGTGTGCCTCAATCTGGCTGATCAGTGCAGCTTGACCTTTGCCCAACCGTCCCAAAAAATGATTTGCATAACTACTGTGCATACAAAGATTACAATCAATTTCTTCACAAGCTAGTATCTTTCTCAAAAAAGGGTTACCACTATATCAACATTTGAACTACTGACCAAAAAATAAATGTGGGTAACTCACTGACTAGCTCCAATGTCCACATACAGTTTGATTACTTTTAAGCAAACATTGCATGGATTATTTAATTACTTGCTTAATAAAGCTTCTAATAATTTATTCAGTTTTCAAAATTTGACTAAAACTCTGGCATCTCATGTTTGGAAATTGAAGTAAGGAAAGTGT
Source organism: Mya arenaria (assembly GCF_026914265.1). NCBI lineage: Eukaryota > Metazoa > Mollusca > Bivalvia > Myida > Myidae > Mya > Mya arenaria. The sequence goes on from NC_069128.1 coordinate 56,278,844, forward strand.
AATAACATATTTGGTTAACATGCCTTTCCAAGCTTCACGTGACTGAACTGCCTTTCCCACAACTCATGAAATCCAGATCTCGAATATTTGGTTGTTTTCGTCTTGCCCATAACCTTTTGTACAATTTCCACACTTCTTCTTTTGTGAGGCATCCTGGTATATGGAACTGTTCTCTGTCTGGCAGTCTGTCGCAGTACAAACGAAAGTAATTGTCTAACCATTCAATGGCCTGTTCTGAGGATGTTTTAAGTTTTCGGCGTCTTGGAGCAAGAGCAGTATAAGTTGGGATTATCTTTCCAGATTTGAGGTCCCAGAACCTGAAAGGTTTATAAAGCAGGGCTTGTTCAAAAATAAATTGTCAAGTAGTGTATAAATTCAGGCTTGTTCATCAAAAACACTAATTTCGATGACTGAAAAATGGGGGATTTTTTTATCTGGATAAGGAAAAAAATACATACTTTTAATTAATACTAATGGGTGCAAATGCTCATAGAAAAATACTGGCATAAAATCAATCAATCATTGATTTATCAAAATGCAGTTTCGGTCGTTTAAACTAAAAGCACTATTTTTGAAATACACAAGAGACATAAACAATCATAACAAGAGCTGTCACAGAAACAGCGTGCTTTACTATTCTGATGCTTTTCAGTGTAAGGATTGAAATGTTTTGGCAACATGCATGGATCACTGTATAAATCAGGTTAATATGATGCTCAGAAGATTTGTGTAAAATTCAAATAGTTTGCATTATATTCAAGTAAGTGTTATCTAACTTCATTTTTTAGTAGGTTAGATAGTTGAGAATAAATATATAAAATTTCAATGCCAGACATGATGTTTTTGCTGAGATATTGACTTAAATGTGCTTACATACCAAACCTTAACCAAAATTATGTATCAAAAAATAAAGGGCAATTATTCTGCATTAAATGCAAATTTGAGTTATGTATATTGTCTTATTTTGTCGTGCTTACATAAAGAACTTTAACCAAGGTGTGACGCTGAGGTCAGGGTGAGTAATATAGTTCTTCAAATAGTTGAGCTAATAAAAAGATAATTACAGCAAGATGCTATTGTGAATACCTGTATCATGGCTTGAGTAAACAATCATGAGGGATAAATGTTAACACTACAAATCTGACTTGATACAGACTGAGACATAATGCATGAGTAAAAAATCGTCCTAAATAAAAAGCTTTTATAACACACTACAGGTCCGTAAGTCAGTAGTAGTTTATACTGATATGTTATTGTTTGTAATAATGCACATCATTTGCCGTTGTTGTTTTGAGTAGCAATAACTTATTGTAATAGAACAGCATTGAGTATGGTTCACAAAATAGCAGACAAAGAAAATGGTATTTGATAATGAATCCTCCTCAAGGATCATTCCTTTTTTTAAATCCCACTGTACAGACAAAGGCAGGAGTATGAAAATTTGGCAGCAGGTTATGCAACAAACTGGAAAGAACTTGTTACTTAGGACCAGGATCATAAATTATTTTGGTCATTTCAGCCCATTTTATATTGATTGCTAAATTTATCCATTTTTTTAAATGGGGTGACCTTTTTGTTCATCTTGAGCAATTAATATATTATCATCTTATCTTGTTTACTACTCTCAGAGTACACCCAGTTTTATGGAGATTTTTGGACAAGAGTAATGTCATTGCTAAAGCAACTCATGCAAGGGGGCTTTTTATAAATGGTTATCCTCAAAATACAACTTGAAAGATAACAAACCTTCTCTGTCCAATTTTGTGGATGGCCAAAAAAGCCTTTTCACATACAGTTGAGCCGTTAAGACTAAACTTCCCATCCACACTGTCTCTCAGCACTTTTATCAGCCATTTCTTCTGGTCTTGCTGACGCATTTCCCAGTAATCCAATCGGCATTCCAACACCTGATTAAACGTAAAGTATCTGCAGCATTTTTCCACACAGCAGTTCACCAGGAGAACATCATTCACTTCATCGCTACTAACAGCCTTAGTACAACTGGAGCTGAAAAAAAGACAATCCTAATAAAAACATTCTGATCTGAACAATGCATAAATATATATAGCAAATGTTCAGTGTTGGTCATTTGGAGCAACAGCCTCCAGCATTTTGTCAATTAAAAAAAACATTTTTTAACCCTGGATGACCCATATTCAAACTTGAGCTAGAAATCATCAAAACAACCTTTCTGACAAATTTCCAGGATATTTGGGCTGAAAATGTTACCTCGAGAGTCAGTTAACAAGGTATTTCCATTATTGGGCTCTGTGACCTAGTTTTTGACCCCAGATGACCCATATTCGAACTTGAGCTAAATATCATTAAAACAACCTTTTTGACATATTTCCAGGATATTTGGGCTAAAAATGTTACCTCAAGAGTGTTAACAAGGTATTTCCGTATTTGGGCTCTGTGACCTTGTTTTTTACCAATATTCGAACTCGTACAAGTTATTACTGGGACATAGATCCTGACCAGGTTGCGTGACAATTGAGGCATAAATGTGACCCCTAAAGTGTTAACAAATTAAGTATGGATGGACGACAGACAACGGACAATCCTTGATCCTTAAATCTCACCCTCAGCCTACGGCTAAGGTGAGCTAAAAGTTGATAAAATGGTAAATCTGTGGGAGTTACTTCTTGTTAGGTTTTGCCACTTGCACTCAATGTCTGTTATATCTGTTATTTTATTTGAGATCAATGGTAAAATGTTCACATTATATTTGAACAATCATGTTTTTGTGATAGTACACTTATCTATTTAAGTGTTCGAATTATATTAGTTTATTATATGAGCCGCGTCGCGCGATTTTGGGCCTTCGGACATATTTTTGCTATTACTGATTGTTCTGTCAATACTCCTGCACGTACAGTCAGTGAGTCAAACATTTCAACTTAATAACTTACAAAATTATCTTCCTTCATGTATTGGTAATCTAGCGAAGTGTTTATATGCTTTTGGTTATTTGCAATAGGGCGCGTTAAATGGCGAAGTTTTTGTAAATAGAAAATTGTTCAAAGCACAGTTGGGACCGTGAGTGCATAATAAAAGTACATTGTCATTGCATTTCTAAGAGACGATTCTCGCATGATAGTAGATGATTTAAATTTCAGAATATTGACCATGGATTCGAACCATGAAACCGATTATAATAGTATGTACAGGAATGCTGAATAATGGGAGGTTATTCATTACGTTGTAAGCTTATGAATAGGGCATGTGGACCATTTACAATTGACATACTAGTATTTGTTATTTCCTGTTTTAAGATCACGCAGGTTTAGTTCAGTAGTTTACAATTTTGAAACAGAATCGGTTGATTCATTCACAACGAAATTGGTTAATTAGTATATGGAACTAACTTACCAATAAAATACGAAATAAATAGGTTTCATACATTTAACATGTTTCTGTATAAAATATCATTTTGATTCTGATAACAATTCACGAATCGTTTTATTTTGAACAGAATAACATTACTTAAGAGCAATATATTGGAAACTATAAGAGAGATAACTGCGAGAATATTGTATATTAATGTGTATTTGGCTGCTTTCCCCTTTTTAAGCAATTCATATGATCAGATGTGAATTAGAATGAATCTCGAATTTTCGATATTTTATTAAAAGTGTGTGTATGAATCGGTCAGGCGAACCGAAATAAAAATGATTTTGTTTTTACTCAGTCTGTTGTTACTGAGTATTTATTGTTGCAGGTATTGTAACTACTATTTTGTAGTATTGAAATTACTTTAGAGAAGGGGAAACAAACAAGAAAGATCATTTTGACAAAACACTGTATGGGTTGCTTCTTATTTAAAACACTGATTATTGGGACTCCGCAGCATCTATTTTTAATCTTATTTTGGATATAAACATAATACCAAGTGTATGACGCGAAAACGAATTATATGTCCTATCCTGAAAGATCCTGCTTCGGACCCTCGTATTCAAATAAACTATCGTAATAAACTTTTTGTCGGGATAAGTAAGCTGCTTACGTCGTTCTCGAACAGAAGGCTTACCCCATACCTAGAAAGCAATGACATACTTACTGATCAACAAAATAGCTTCCGTCGTGATCGGTCAATTTAATACCATGGATGCACACCCAATAGCATCGTAAAAAAATAAACAGGTAATGACAGCGTTTATTGGCCTTCGTTGTTGTTTGATAACATCGATAGGGATATGCTTCTTAATAAACTTGTACCGAATGAAGTATACGGAAAACTATATAACTCCATAAAAGGTATACATGAAATTCAATGTCAACCATTAGTATCAACGATTAATAAACAGACTGGCTCGAGTTTTTCACTGGCATAAGCTGGCACAGGGATGTAACTGTTGCCAACATTGTTCGCCGTGTTCTCAAATGACCTTATACAGGAGGTGAATGACCTTGACCTTGGAATGTGGCTGATCACAAACTCTCTATATTAATGTATGCGGATAATATGGAGCTCTTGAGTGACAAGGCAGAAAAATGTACAAACTATGCTGGACATTGTGCATTATCGGTGTAAGCGCTGGAGGGTTTAAATTAATTGCAACAAGTCAAAGTGCATACATTTTTGTCAAGGCAGAACACAAAGAAGCGATTTCGTATTCAAAGTTCGTGATAATAGCCTTGAAACTGTCGATCGAATAATTTATCTAGGGGTCATATTTCACTCGAAAAGTTAATTTTCTACACTTATGATTACTTAGGTTAGGCCATTAGTCGCGCGTCATGTCGCATTATCAGCAAAGTGCATCACTTGAAAGACCTTGGTTTTAAAACATATGAAAAACTTTAAAACTTGTGCGTTACCCCAATCATGGACTTTTGTTCATAGACAGTAAGTACCAGCCTACCAGTAAGTATCGGACATCGTTCAACATAGGGCTATGAGATATTTCCTTGGTGTACCAGCTTCACGCCGGTTGGCTCCCAAGTAGCAGCGCTGAAACGCTGTGTTAGGATTATAGACCAGGGTTCAATTAACCATTTTCTAATTGTACCAACGGTACCTGTCAAATACCTGTATATCGCGGTAAGACGCATCGTGTCGATATGCCGCGTGCATGTCTTTGTAAGTCGTACGCGGTAGCATCAGGTGAACGCGCACCGCCGCATTGGCTACCGCGGAATATGTCGCGGCGATTTTCCGCGATGATGCAATTTCGCCCGCGGTTACAAAAAACGCGTGATTGGTAGTGAATATGACGTCATCATTACGTCATATGTATATCCGTTGTGTGAAAATGCTCAATAAAAATTGTGTTTATAATTCATAGACATGTTTTCACATGTCTTATATACTGTAAATCAAACATGTCAGTATTCCTGACACATTTTCTACTCGAGTATCTTGATTTATCAGAAAGCATTTAATGCTGCCCTAAAGTTGAACTGTCATTTTGGAAGAACTATCAGGGAGGACTGAGCAATTTAAGAGTGTGTTTTACAAGTCCGGAGTTTTTTCATAGTAAGAACTTGACCCCCATCCCTTTAATGACTTAAGAAGCAATATAATGGTTATTATTTAAGACTTTCTATATGGTTATCGCAGTCTGCCTTTGCTGCATTTTATATTGTCTTAAAAATCACCTTAATTAATAAAGGAAATGGTAATGGTGGTACAAATGCAGTCATGTAATGTACATGTTGAATATTAAAAGATGAAAGGAATGTTTTGAAAATTTAAGCAAAATTAAACTATTTATATATTGTACAAATTATTCGGTCTGGTGTACTGGAATTTAAATGGATTTTGTGGATGTTATATGGCTCATTCCTGAGTATGGTTTACTTTACTTTTGAAGCCTACAAATGTGGCTGTTACGGAAAAAATGAATTCTTATTTCGTTTGGTGTTTCGGAGTTTAAAAGGCATTTTGTTTATGGTACAACTTAAGTCATGTTCTATAATACTAAACAGACGTAATGAATGGTTTAAATTTAACAATTATTATACTAATAATGTATTTTACCGGAATGAAAAAGGATTTTGCTATGTATAGAAAGTCGTGTAATATATACAATTTTCTTTCATAAAGATTATTTCAGAGAAGGAAGAAAGATAACTTCAACTAAAAGATAGAACTCTTGCATATAAAAAATGGATGTATTTTTGTCTGATTGTGCAGAAAATCATTTGTATTAAATTGGTCATTCGATGCTCAGACGGAAAAACACACCATAGCATTCAAAATTATCAAATTTTCCTTGACTTTGAATGTCGAAACATGTCATTTGTGTTGCGTATATTATGTTTGAATCCTGTCTCGTACCTAGTTATTTTTTAGTTTGGCAATTTTATAACATTAATTATACATTATTATGTGTGTTCTCTAATATCTTTGGGGACCAGTTAAAATGCTAAGGAAGGCGACCACATGTCGAAACAGTTCTAACGTATCGTATATGACAAGTGTCTCTATGAATAAATTAGTTTCGTTTCAGTTGAAGCAATCATTTAACGATAGACAACACGATATGGACAGAAACTATCGTGTTTGGTTCTCCGCGCTGTAAAGGTTTTGAACAGGACATCATCCTAAAGTAACAGACATATTATACTCCAAGGGACATCAAATTATCATGAGATGAATTAGGACTTCGTTTGTGCATTTCAACCTTTTTTAGCGTTTTGGTGTGCATAAACATTTAAAGATGAAAAATATATATTTTCGAATCGTGCAATAAAAGTTGAAGTCGCTCACTCGCTCGATCATATTCGTCGCAAGGCGTGGTAGTAGAGTTTTTAACATTTGCTAATTGGCCTGATGTCAACCCTGTTTTTTACTCTGGTCTACCATATCTTTAAGAGCGTGAATGAGGTCTGATTTTGATAATATTACTACATGTATTACTATATTACTATTATAATTACGACTTAATCATAAGTTTCAGACAAGCTTTTGCGTCGTCGCCTAAAAAGGTTATTGTTACCATTTAAAGAGTAATCTCTCGTAGTTTTTATTAAAAATAGTGACAGAATAAATAGAATACTATGCATGTTTCGTGGATTGAGAAAGTTTATCTGGCTCTGCTACAGAATTTATTAATTAAGTCAGAGAAAAAAGTAAGTATATAACTATGATCGAGTCTCATATAATGTCTCATCGATTCCCGAGATCCGCACGATGCTTTAGTAAAAACACATGTTTAGGCCATACAACTGGACACAGTATATGCTTATGAGGTAGATAAGTGGGCGGAGCATATCGCTTAGGAAACAGTACCTGGAAGGTTGCCGAAACTGGAGAATTACGTAGAGAAATCTGATCATTTTCAAAATGAAATTTCACAAACAAAAATTAAGCTCTTGTTTCTAAAATAAATGTGATACAAGTATTTTCGACTGAAACATTATCAATGTTTTTTAGTAAAAGAATCACAGATTGGTACTCGCTTATGTTTTTTTTGTAAAATGCACATTTTTTTGTATGACGAAATAAAATTGACCAAATCATTAAGAATTTGCAAACTAAGATACCCAAAGCTGCAACCCATCAGCAAATGTTGATACTTGGTCAAATGTCATTTTTGAAGAATAAAATTTTCAACAGCTTTGTTCTTACGTAATTGGTTCACATTGTCACGTGATGTTATCAATGTATGGTTAGCATGTCAAAATATGAATGTAAGATTGTTCCGTTGGTTTAGTGGTTAAGATAACGATTATCTTCAGGTGTATTTTCTTGACATTAACGGCGTGGGTTCGCACCCTACTAAAACCAACATACTTTTTAAAACTACTATTTTCTGCAATTTCGATATCGCAGAGTTACATATTGATAAAATAAGGGTTTTCAGATGCATAACTGGGGACTATTTAAACCAAACACGTCTATGCGAAATATGCAAATCATCAGTAATTCAGAAAGTCACCTGAAATGCAATATTCGTTGTCTGTACGTCAAGTGATGACAATGGATCCATTTTGACAATATGCGTGAAGTCAATGCACGGATATGTATTTTGGGGATGTCATGTGTGACCCAATATTATTTTAGTACTATTTTGTGTCTTTCTTGACCTTTAAAATACCGAAAACAAATATAATTACAAACATGCTCTGATTTTATTAAAGAAAAGACGGGGTTTTTTTTAAATAACGATCATACACTAATCTTCTGTAATTCCTCAAATTGAAAAATATAAGCTTTAATTCCCCAAAAGTATGTACTAGTGATAGTTTGCGATAGTTAGTTGATTCCTTTATGGTCTGTTTAATGTTGTCTGCGCTCTTTTTCCGCTAGTCCAATGTCTCTCGGGGTCTCTAGCACTGTGCTTTGTAAGAGAGTTTATGCTTTAACATATTGATCCTACAAGGACTAAGTCACTTCATGCCAAGCTGATATCGAAGAGGCAACAGAATGGTCAGGGGGCAATGCTGAACATAATGGTGATGACACAGACATTGGGATGAGATACATCATTGCCCTACAGAAAAAGCAATACCAAATGCTCTGTGAAATAACTGAATAAATAGTCATTGACCTGAAAAAAGTTTATTTGTATGCCGGACTCCTTATTTTTATGCTGAACTCCTTCTCTCAAAGTCTAAGTGTTAAACTAATAATATGGAGTTACATGAACGTCGGAGAGGGGTTTTAACACATCAACACTCTACTTCCTGATTACGGACAATGGTCACTCTGAGTCACCAAACAATGAATCGAGGCAATCATACAATGAAGTCCTTAATCTAAAATACATATAAATATTACAAACGAATAATTTTTATTTACTTATGTGGTTGCTGTCTATGATCATTTTATATTTATGCTGATTTTTATTTATCTATTTTTGTAATATATATGGATTGATTAATTTGAAAACATTGACATGGCCTTTTGTTTATTCTGTGAATTGAAATTGAATCTTGAGTTTATGTAGCTGAATACCATGCGAAACATTATTACCAAATAAATGACAGTAGATACCAACGGATTGCTATCATCTATACGAATTTATGAATATCATTGTGGTATTCAAGTGCAATTGCGTCTTAGCTATGCTATTGGGTAATTAATTAAGGTGAATTCCTTTTGCCTGATTAACATTGTCTATAAGCAATAAGAGGTACCAGACGAAGATGAAGATTAACCCATATTTTTTATAAAACTATAAATAAAAATAATCTAATACAAAATCTCGAATGACTAAAACTTAATATGTCCGCCCAAGCTGTATCATTGTTATTCATCAATAATACGAAAATATATTTTGATATAAAAAGCAACCCGATATAGTTAGTCTCAAACGGCAGGGCTCAGTAAGGTTAATTTGTGTGCTAGAGTATGACATTTAATCGGCATCTAATTAGATACATTATTTTGCTACCGAAGTTTAAAACAAGTATCATTCAGTACATGCGAAATCAGTGTCTACTGTTACCTCTATGATGAGTTCAACAGTACTCAAAAGGGTATGTGCTGTACCATTAACGATGTATAGACATAGAACATAGCACGCTTTTCCAAAAATTGACAGAAATCAACCATTAATTTGTTTTTTAAAAATAAGCCAAAAACGACTACATCACTAAAATAAAAATAAATTGTAACATTCATCATACTTCATGATATACACATTCTCGGGCGGGAAGTGAGAAACTACCTTGTAGTATAGGTGGCTTCCTCTGTGCCAATAAGTTTTGTCTGGCCCATAGAGATACATTTTCTACTCGCCTATTTAAAGGCGCTCACTATATGTTGACGCACATCTTTTATTAAAATGCAATATCATGTTCATTATTTTTTATCCGTACCTTAATCATATGCTTCTTTGATCATTGAAATCAAATCGACGGCAAACTTCAATAACGTCACCGTAATAAAGCGGTAAAAAATTGAATGACTTCATCGGTCTATTAATAGATTGATCGTCATCGTTATACAAATTGATGGTCATCAGTTTGTGCGTCCTTCCTGATCAAAGATCACATTTTATTTAGAAATAAGGATTTACGCATCACAATGTTCGACAAAATCGCATAAACTGTATGCAAGGCGCGCACAGCAATTTAAGGTATAATTGAAATTAATTGGCTTTTTGACATTTTAAAATAAAACGAGAGACAAATATTTAAGAACCATAGTAATTAATAGACAGTATTCTTCATTTTCAACACCAACATGTCGATGATGTCATAACTTTGAACAACATAAGTTATATGAAACCACCTATAGCTTCCTCACTTTCGTAAGAAAATTATATTTCCTCGTTGATCTTTGTATTGAATATTTCATTCGATGCTCTGATGGGATAATATAATTATCTTATCAAAACTTGTCACATCTTCATTTAAGCGTTTGTAAAATTAAAATGTATTCGATATAATTAATCATGTGAAAATGTCCTTGATTGTGTGGCAATTAATAACCACGAGGAGGTAGAAATCAGCCATAGGCAACTTTCAGCGAGTTTATTATGCATGTACGTTTCTCCAGTCAGAGAAATGTTGAAGCAGGATGTCTGAAGAAAAACATGTGAAGTAGCCGGCCGTACACACCACACATACCTTAGCGATAAAGAGCGAAGAGTAAAACTTGTTGAAACCCTTCGTCTACCCGGAACATCCTTTTGTTGTTCCCGGACCCTTATTCCCAGCGATGCTCATGGCGAAGGGCATGCAGTATATTTTCCGCCCAACGCTTCCTATCAGTACAAGCCCCAGCGACAAAAGTATCATTGAACGGCCGGCAAACCCAACTGTTTCGAATGTGGAAAGAATGGACACTTCTGGCGCTGGTGTGAGTGGTCATTCAAGTTTCAGATGTTTGGCAGCCAGTCAATCGAGATGATACAGCGCAACAACTTCTGCCGCTAAATCATGAGTAATGTTCATGTCTGCTACTGAGGAACATTAATTAGAGATTGAATCGGATTACATGTATATTAATAAATCATGTGTTGTTATAGGAAGTCACAAAAATTGCAAGTTTGTTGTTTCTTTCGGTTTGTCACTCGATTCGTTCGTTTTCCCAAATATATATCGTAAAATAGTTAAGTTTGGGAAGTTTAACGGCATCTTAATTGTCTTGATGACAGATGTAACACTAACAAAAATCTTGCAATAGCTGCTTACCATTAAGTCTTTGTAAAATATCTCAAACGGGCTGGGCTTATCATATATTGGGAAAGGATAGTATTAGTACATATTCAAATCTAGAATGTAACAGTTATGAACATTAATGATTGTTCTATTAATATCCCTGCACGTACAGTCAGTGAGTAAAACATTTTAACTTAATAACTTACACAATTATCTTCCTTCATGTACTGGTAATCTAGCGAAGTGTTTATTTAAGGATTAAAATTCGACATGTTGCATTTTATTGGGGTATGTTATGCAATGTGGCTGTTCAAAATGGTTGGACTCCACCAACATTTTGAACTGCGCCATTGCATACCATACCCCAATAAAATGCAACATGTCGAATTTTAATACTTATATTTACATTCATTTAAATCTACATTTCTGCTAAAATAAATTGATTATTCAAGAGCATTTTCACTTTACTTTCTTTCGTTGTTCTCAACGGTGGGTAAATTAGAACATCTATCGTAACCTAATTTTATACGACAATTAATGCACAGATAAAATATTTCCTTATTTATATGTTTATTTTTTATCTTTTCAAGGTCAAGAATATTATGAATACGTATTATCGCATACAATGTGTGTTTTCGGTCCGTTATCGTGGTGTATTAAAACGCAAAAACCCGGGCGTTATCGGTAGAAAACGTGCATTATTCAGTAAATTCACGTGCCGTTAATGCCCGGTTTTTTGTTTTACATATGCGCTTTCAGGGCCCGCATCATAACAATGAAGGCTGAGCGACTTGGTTTCTGACCGAAAGTTGGTCAACGATGCAAACTTTTGCACAAAAACATATTTTAGAATATATAATGTAGCTGCATACAAATACCAAAACAGGAAATAAACCACAAAAGTCATATAACTTACATATTTTCTGCTGAGTTGTTCTGGCAAGCTGATGTGTTTACCAAATACTTTCTTTTGCAGTTGTTTTGGCTATTAAAAGCACTAAACTATGTCAAAAACGACTAACTCCTCCGAACTTTTAGTTATTTCTGTCGATTTTATTCAGAACATACGACTTATATGGACATGATTCCACTATGTCGTATGCAATGAACAAAGACATTTCAAATATTTTTTCTCTGATGCTGAAGATGCTGTACATTTTATCAAGAATATGTTTACAAAATTTTCAGGCTTAAATTAGTTATCAAAACAAATAATGGTTAAAGTAGGACTGAATAGGTAATTCATTGATTACCAAATAGGTATTGTGTGTAAATTATCCCAGTAATCAAGTCACTTTTCGAAAAAAAAAACACTTTCAAAACAAATGTACACTGCAAAAAATGGCGTGTAAACAAAATGTAGCTGCGGGGTTATGTTGCGGCCCGAATCAAGCTTAATGTAAAACCTTTTCAATGACATCACTCATGACGTCATACAAGCACTCTTTATAGAGGTTATTTTGAACTAAGTGTTTTCGCATTTTCGTGACATTTACGTTTCTTCGAATGTGCCATCCATCATGAAATTATCTACATTAAAATCAATCAAAATATCGTTGCTTATTTTGTTTTAACTGCTTTACTGCAGATTACAGTTTTGAATGTAGCCAATGATAGTACTACGATTTCATTAAAAAAAATAGTTCCGTAGTAAATATGCCCCGCCCCTTGGTATTATTGCGCCCAGTGACAGTACAGAAGTATCGAACAAACGCACGCGATATCGATGGGAAATGCCATTGCACTTTATACAGAAATAAAGTGCAATTGATAAACAACAACCATCGTTAAGGAATGAAGTGTGAATGTAAATATATGCTTTTGGTTATTTGCAATAATTCGCGTTAAATGTCGAAGTTTCTGTCAATAGAAAAGTGTTCAAAGCACAGTTGGGACCGTGCATGCATAATAAAAGTACATTGTCATTGCATTTCTAAGAGACGATTCTCGCATGATAGTAGATGATTTAAATTTCAGAATATTAACCATGGATTAGAACCACGAAACCGATGATAATAGTATGTACAGGAATGCTGAATAATGGGAGGTTATTCATTACTTTGTAAGCTTATGAATATGGTATGGGGACCATTTATAATTGATATATTTGCTATTTCTAGTTGTAAGATCACGCAGGTTTAGTTCAGTTGTTTACAATTTTGAAACTGAATCGGTTGATTCATTCACAACGAACTAGGTTAATTAGTATATGAAACAAACTTACCAATTTAAATACGAAATAAATAGGTTTCATACATTTAACATGTTTCTGTATAAAATATCATTTTGATTCTGATAACAATTAAACGATTCGTTTTATTTTGAACAGAATAACATTACTTAAGAGCACTATATTAGAAACAATAAGAGAATATTGTATATTACTGTGTATTTGGCTGCTTTCCCCTTTTTAAGCAATTCAATGATCAGATGTGAATTAGAATGAATCTCGAATTTTCGATATTTTATTATAAGTGTGTGTATGAATCGGTCAGGCGAACCGAAATAAAAATGATTTTGTTTTTACTCAGTCTGTTGTAACTGAGTATTTATTGTTGCAGGTATTGTAACTACTATTTTGTAGTATTGAAATTATTTCAAAGAAGGGAAACAAACAAGAAAGATCATTTTGACAAAACGGTTAATCACTGTATGGGTTGTTTCACATTTAAAACACTCGTATTCCAATAAACTATCGCACTATAAACTTATTGTCGGGATAAGTAAGCTGCTTACGTCGTTTTCGAACAGAAGGCGTATCCCATACCTAGAAAGCAATGACATACTTATTGATCAACAAAATGGCTTCAGTCGTGATCGGTCAAATCAATACCATGTATGCACACCCAATAGCATCGTAAAGAACAATAAAAAGGTTTTAACAGCGTGTATTGGCCTTCGTTGTTGTTTGATAACATTGATAGGGATATGCTACTTAATAAACATCTACCGAATGAAATATACGGAAAACTATATAACTCCATAAAAAGTATACATGCAATTCAATGTCAACCATTCGTATCAACGATTAATTTACAGACTGGCTCGAGTTTATCACTGGCATAAGCTGGCACAGGGATGTCATTTGTTGCCAACATTGTTCGCCGTGTTCTCAAATGACCTTATACAGGAGGTGAATGACCTTGACCTTGGAATACAAGTGGCTGATCACAAACTCTCTATATTAATGTATGCGGATAATATGGAGCTCTTGAGTGACACGGCAGAAAAATGTACAAACTATGCTGGATATTGTGCATTATCGGTGTAAGCGCTGGAGGGTTTAAATTAATTGCAACAAGTCAAAGTGCATAAAGTTTCGTCAAGGCAGAACACAAAGAAGCGATTTCGTATTCAAAGTTCGTGATAATAGCCTTGAAACTGTCGATCGATTAATTTATCTAGGGGTCATATTTCACGAGAAAAAATAATTTTCTACACTTATGGTGATTTAGGTAAGGCCATTGGTCGCGCGTTATGTCGCATTATCAGCAAAGAGCATCATTTAAAAGACTTTGGTTTTAAAACACATGAAAAGCTTTAAAACTCGTGCGTTATCTCAATGATTGACTATTGTCCATAGTGAAGAAGTACCAGCCTATCGTTCAACATAGGGCCATGATATATTTTCTTGGTGTACACAGCTTCACGCCGGTACTCGTCATAGTCGGATACACCTGTTGGCTCCCAAGTAACGGCGCTGGAACGCTGTGTTAAGATTCTAGACCACGGTCCATCTTCTAATTGTACCAACGGTACCTGTCAAATACCTGTATATCGCGGTAAGACGAATCGCGTCGATATGCCGCGTGCATGTCTTTGTAAGTCGTACGCGGTAGCAGCTGGTGAATGCGCACCGCCGCATTGGCTGCCGCGGAATATATCACGGCGATTTTCCGCAATGATGCAATCTCGCCCGCGGTGGCAAAAAACGCGTGGTTGGTAGTGAATATGACGTCATCATTACGTCATATGTTTATCCGTTGTGTGAAAAGTATCAATAAAAATTGTGTTTATAATTGATAGACATGTTTTCACATGTCTTATGCAAAGTAAATCAAACATGTTATTATTCCTGACACAGTTATTACTCGAGTATCTCTTCTTGCTTGATTTATCAAAAAGCATTTAATATTGCCCTTAAGTTAAATGGTCATTTTGGAAGAACTGTCATGGAGGACTGAGCAATTTTAAGAGTCTGTGGATTTTTTTTCATAGGAAGAACTTGACCCACCACCATTTAATGACTTAAGAAGTAACATAAGGATTGCTATTTAAGAATTTCTTTATGGTTATCACAGTCTGCATTAGCTCGAAATGCAATTTATGTTGCCTTAAAATACACATTGAATTAGAAAAGAAATGGTAATGGTGGTACAAATGCAGTCCTGTAATGTGCACGTTCAGTATTAAAGCTGCTCACAGATTTACCGTTTTTACAACTTTTTAATGTTTGTCATGGAAAGATCAAATAATTGCGTAAATATCTGCAAACCAATGATATTAGATTGCTGACAAAAAATCAGATCCTAGATTTTCATATTTCCGTTCGAAAATTAATGTTTTATGACTTAGTACTCTCTTTTCTTCTTTTGTTAAAGACAGCCTTGCCTTGGTGATGGCGCGGCGGACTTAGAAACGACAGAAATTGTAGTGATGAGCTCGAATACTAAATTGTTTTATTTAAAAAAAAACTGGAATAGAATGCTATCGAAACACAATATACCACAACTGCCCGTGAACATTTGGTAAAGAACATGGCCACTAAGGCCTTCAAAACATTTGGACCGCTCAAACTAAATATGTACTTTGCACCATTGCCAACATAGAACGTTCGTTCCGGAAAATACTTAAAACAAATAAGTACCGAGTTTCGAAATGAAATTAACTAAACGCCTGAATCTGGATTAAAACTTATGTTTCCATGGTATGTAGTGCTGAGTTTAACTGCTGTAACAGAGGGATTTATAAAATGAAAGCAACAATATCTTATAACCATAACCATTCACAACATTTATTACATCGCAGAAAATGTCAACATCACAACAAAAAGTGTCTGCAAATGTGTTGACTTTATATTCATATCGATATTTTGCTCCATCGTTAAATGGTGATATTAAATCTTTATTAAACGATAAGATTGTAATTGTGGTAAATGAATGCATTAGAATTTAATTAAAAACAAATACATATTATCTTAAAAGATTCAAAGGGAGGTAAAAAAGAAGCATGTATTTAAACTCGTTTAAAACATTTCAAAGTAATGCCATGATATAAACATCTTAGCAAATCTAAGCATTGTACTTATCGTCTTCATTAGGGTCTTGGGTAACATAAATCGAAATATCAGGCGTAGATACTTGTATGCATTCTTAAATTGTGTAAAATTAATTTTTATTTGCCTTTAAGGAAAATAAAAGCACGATGTACACGGAACATTTTCAATCACTACATTCTAATATGCATACTTTTAAAGCTTGTCTTATTTACTTCTTGTTGGAAATCCTATACTATTATAGATCAAATAAAACACAAAAAGCTTTCAAATTTTGCAATCGCCACTATCTTCTCAATCGTTGAGTACCTTATCAAAGAAATCTGACTAATTTACTAAATGATTAAAGATGCATCTCTTTTGTTCAACAATAGTTACGTTCGCATGAACGATTAATGACAACGGTCTCACCTTGACATGTTGGTCCAGAGCATTTTTCAAGTTCGTGGTCACGCCCTGTACAATTTTCGAGCAACATGGAAACAGCTGGGTTTTGACATGATCTTGTTCTCTCCCGCACACCCCCAGGTCCGCATGTGACGCTACAGGACCCCCACTCCGCCCAGCTTGACCAACCCACTATAACACATTTATGTAAGTTCAGTACATTTGCTGTATTATGTTGATCAATTCCTTCTTTGTTAGATATAATTAGCTTTTAAATAGAGTCCAATTATAAATACAAATATGCGTATATTTTTTGGATGGTAATGGGTAATAACTTAATTTAGCGCATCGGATGTGTCGCCTATGCCGACCCCCCAAAATTACTGTTTTAGTAAAGGTCTAGTAAACGTCATCATGACCCGGATATTTGATATACAGTTCCCTTACCCTCAAATAAGTTCTAATCATTTTCTAATCACGATTATTTTACATTGTGATATTGGAAAATCTAGGTCAAATGTTGATATGGACATTATCATAAAAGAGCTGCGAACAACGGATACTTGCAAGTGTAGCTACGGTTGAATTTAGACTTCGTTTGAGATTTCTCCCATTAAACATGTACTTGAAGGCTCGTTAATACTTGCATAAATGACTTCCCTTAATTTTTCATATATGCCTTTTGTACACGCGTACACTATTCTGGGTGACCAAATTCACAACAGTAAGTCCAGACTAACACTTTCACATACATTTGATCGGACACGAAAGTGTGCCGACGACATTGACGATGAAAGAAACCCCAATTGTTTTGCCATGCAAGAAAATCACAAACAGTTAATACATTTTATTTCCCTGTACAGAAGCTCTCTTACCAGGACAGTCTGCTGCAATGCAAATTTCATAGTTGATATTATCCCCAAAACAATAATATTCTTATTTGAATAAGGCTGCGGCCACTACCCTACCCTAACATCGATTCAAATCAGACGGTGACCATGTGCCACTTCCCTACCCTAACAACGATTTGAATAAGGCGGCGGCCATGTGCCACTACCCTACCCTAACAACGATTCAAATCAGGCGGTGACCATGTGCCACTTCCCTACCCTAACAACGATTTGAATAAGGCGGTGACCATATGCCACTACCCTACCCTAACAACGATTTGAATAAGGCGGCGGCCATGTGCCACTACCCTACCCTAACAACGATTTGAATAAGGCGGCGGCCATGAGCCACTACCCAACCCTAACAACGATTTGAATAAGGCGGTGACCATATGCCACTACCCTACCCTAACAACGAATTGAATAAGGCGACGGCTATAGGCCACTACCCTAACCTAAAAACGATTTGAATAAGGCGGCGGCCATGTGCCACTACCCTACCCTAACAAAGATTTGAATAAGGCGGCGGCCAAGTGCCACTTCCCTACCCTAACTACGATTTGAATAAGGTGGCGGCTATATGCACTACCTAACACTTACAACTATTTGAATAAGGCGGCGGCTATGTGCCACTACCTTACACTTACAACTATTTGAATAAGGCGGCGGCCATGTGCCACTACCCTACCCTAACAACTACTTGAATAAGGCGGCGGCCATGTGCCACTACCTTACCCTCACAACTATTTGTATAAGGCGGCGGCCATGTGCAACTACCCTGCCCTAACAACTATCTGAATAAGGCGGCGGCCATGTGCCATTACCTGACCCTAACAACTATCTGAATAAGGCGTCGGCCATGCAGAACTTCCTAACCCTAGCAACTATTTCAATAAGGCGGCGGCTATGTGCCACTACCTAACCCTCACAACTATTTAAATAAGGCGCCTGCTATATGCCACTACCTGACCATCACAACTATTTAAAAAAGGCGCCGGCTATGTGTCACTACCTGACCCTCACAACTATATTAAAAAGGCGGCGGTTATGTGCCACTTCCTAACCCTAAGAACTATTTAAAAAGGCGGCGGCCATGTGCTGCTGCCTGACCCTTCCAACTCTTGAATAAGGCGGCGGCTATGTGCAACCACCTAACCCTCACAATTATTTGAATAAGGCGGCGGCTTTGTGCCACTTACTGACCCTAACAACTATTTTATAAGGCGGCGGTTATGTGCCACTATCTAACCCTCACAACTATTTGAAAAAGGTGGCGGCTACGTCTCACTGCCGAACCCTTACAACTATTTGAATAAGGCGGCGTCCATATGCCACTACCTAACACTTACAACTCTTTGAATAAGGCGATGGCTATGTTCCACTACCTAACCCTAACAACTATTTGAATAAGGCGGCGGTTATGCACGACTTCCTGATCCTCACAATTATTTTAATAAGGCGGCGGCTATGTGTCACTGCCTAACCCTCACAACTATTTGATTAAGGCGGCTATGTACCACTTCCTAACCCTAACAACTATTTGATTAATGATTAAAGCGGCGGCTATGTGCCACTACCTAACCCTAACAACTATTTGAATAAAGTGGCGGCTATGTACCACTTCCTAACCCTAACAACTATTTGAATAAGGCGGCGGGTATGTGTCACTGCCTAACCCTAACAACTATTTGAATAAAGTGGCGGCTATGTACCACTTCCTAACCCTAACAACTATTTGAATAAGGCGGCGGGTATGTGTCACTGCCTAACCCTAACAACTATTTGAATAAGGCGGCGGGTATGTGTCACTTCCTAACCCTAACAACTATTTGAATAAGGCGGCGGGTATGTGTCACTGCCTAACCCTAACAACTATTTGAATAAGGCGGCGGGTATGTGTCACTTCCTAACCCTAACAACTATTTGATTAATGATTAAAGCGGCGGCTATGTGCCACTACCTAACCCTAACAACTATTTGAATAAAGTGGCGGCTATGTGCCACTACCTAACCCTCACAACTATTTGAATAAAGTGGCGGCTATGTACCACTACCTAACCCTCACAACTATTTGAATAAAGTGGCGGCTATGTGCCACTACCTAACCCTCACAACTATTTGAATAAAGTGGCGGCTATGTGCCACTACCTAACCCTAACAACTATTTGAATAAAGTGGCGGCTATGTACCACTTCCTAACCCTAACAACTATTTGAATAAGGCGGCGGGTATGTGTCACTGCCTAACCCTAACAACTATTTGAATAAGGCGGCGGGTATGTGTCACTGCCTAACCCTAACAACTATTTGAATAAGGCGGCTATGTGCCACTACCTAACCCTCACAACTATTTGAATAAAGTGGCGGCTATGTGCCACTACCTAACCCTCACAACTATTTGAATAAGGCGGCGGGTATGTGTCACTGCCTAACCCTAACAACTATTTGAATAAAGTGGCGGCTATGTGCCACTTCCTAACCCTAACAACTATTTGAATAAGGCGGCGGGTATGTGTCACTACCTTACCCTAACCCCTACTCAGACTAACTTGACGTCCAGCACATGTATGTGACACATCATGATTTGAACTTTAGTTTTTAAAAGATTGATCATTTTTCAACTGTTTTGAATAACTGGTGACCGAACTTATTACAACACACGTTTGTTCATCTGCAATAATCAATGAGAGCATTTGGCAAAGTAATTTTTGGCTTTGCATTGTTTGTCTTCTAGGCTAGGCATAGTTTAAGCATATTATTGTTGTTGTTGTTGTTGTTGATTTTAAAACCAGCAGTGACGTTTCGTAATATAATGCACAATGCGCAGTTCATAATCTTGTTTACATGAATTGCTTTATTATCGATAAAACGGGGAATTTACCAAATGACCCTTGCAAGCAGATAGGCAAGTTAAGAAAATAGTATCCCGGAAGATTTGAAGTTACAAACCGAAACATGATAAGTTCAATTTCATTACATAAGTTTGCACAAAAGCCATCGGCCCATAACAAAATATATGTACAACAAATAACAAATAAAACAGTTATGAAGCATATTTTTTATTATCAATACATAATTTACAGAATTATATTAAGTGTAAGTTAATAAATTTGATTAAAAAAAGTACTAAACATTGTACTTCAATTATTATTTAATAATTTGCAATTATTTGATTAAAACTTCAGAATTTCACAAAGCCAAGCCCTAAAAAACATTCTTAACGTTGTATCATAAGTTATAATTTCATGGTTCGTTGCAGGATATAATTTTGATGTAAACAACTTAAAGTGCTCCGAAGCTAATGCCAACTTATGCTGCAACAAACATACAATCGAAGGCTAGGTACAAGACGGGTGTAACTCAATGTAGGATTAGAAGGCGTTACAACTGTTTAGCGCATAGCTAAGCTATCAACATGAATACCATACTATGTATTAAAATCATTGATGCATTCCGTTGATAATAAAATTGACATGCTATGATCTCTACATTTCTTAAACATTGTGATTCTCATGTCATATTTTACATGACCCACGCTTGAAAGACAATTTCCATTGAAAATATCTTATTTGACGATTTGTCTCTTCACTCGAAAAACACATCAGCGGTTCTTTGCCCATTGCAAAAAGCAAGATCAAGCAATTACTAGTCTCGTTCAAAATACATGTATTTCTTAACTATCTAATAAGCCATAAAACGACGACTTTACAAAATACACCAGCAACCACATAGCATAAGTTATGCATAATAGCATTCCGGAAGTTTTGAATCTACCAACCGTCGCATAGTTAAATATTTCATTGGCAAAAGGAGACTCAACTTACGTCGCACCAAAAAAGCATATCGCGGGATTAGTGCAATATAGGTGTGACCCAAAATAGAAATAAAAGACGTTAATACAGTCCTCCGCTAAACCCTCATGAATACAAATACGTTCGTTGTAATGTTTGAATTCGTACCTCTCGCCGATACTTTTATCTTCAATATAGGAATTAAAACGGTAACGAAGTAGTGCTGATTTGAGATTTAACTTTAAAGTTATATGTACATCTTATTACCGACTCTGCAAGTTTATCAAAATAGCGTCCCGAAAGATTACAAGTTACTAAGCGGAACATTATTTGTTACTAAGGCCACAAAAAATTAATGTTTCGTTCCTCGGATTTTAACCAAAAAAAAAATTGGAGCGAGCGAGCGAAAAAAAAAATACAATTTTGTCATAGAAATCATATTTTCACGAATGAAATTAAATACAATCTTACACTGAAATAAACAAATTTTTTGTTTCTTTTATGCTTATTTTCGGAATTTTATTAGATTTTTTTATTTATTTCTTACATACCCCCTTTTTTGAAACGCTTGTTATTTTCGCCGGTACCCGTGGGGCGCCCCTCACCCAAGTCTATAGTTGTCAACTTTTCTATTTCCGCTTTCTTGAGAAAAAAGTTCTCTACTATTCATTCTTATAGTTTATTATAAGCTCATTGTTTAGTGCAAAGCTTTTATGAACAGTAATCAATGAAGTTTTATAAGTGCACATATGTTCCAAAAAACAACGAAAACACCTTTTTTTAAGCGGGGCATGAATACATAACCAAATTACTACGCCGCGATTTAATGAATGAAAATTTGGAAGGTTAAATGTGTATAATCATTTGATTTTATACATTTTTCTTAGTTTTAGAGTGTGTTTCATGATACATGGATATTCAGTCATCTTACTGTCAGAGACCAGTCTGTTTTGCTTGAAGACAGGTCGTTTTCAAGTGCATGATGAGGACCACGCTAGTTTGCTGACATATTTTGAGGCGTGGGTGGGGTAAACAATATCAGATTATCTGTAAATGGTTGTGTGAATTTTTCGGGAAGCTTGTTTTACGTATTACAACGACAAACAGTTCAAAATACATTCGAACGATGATATAAAATTCTTTTTATGTTCGAACAGTTGTTTTTGTCTGTAATTTGTTTGGTATGAAAGCAAATGTTCGAACATTCAGCTTCAAGATAAATAAAACGTTTGAAATACGGGATAACCGGAAATAAACGGTAAGTTGTTAATTTCCCAATATATCTTTATTTAAATTTATAAAACATTTCATTAAATTTGCCAACATTTTCTGGTTCAAAGTGAAGAGTTCTGTTTTGATCAAGGAGAAGTTACTACAAAGGATTTAAAAAGTAGTTCTGAAAGTTGATATTTTCACTCCTTATTTTGCAGTGAAAATATTTAATTGATACATTGGCCACTTTTCCATACAAACAGCCGCTTCAGAGGCTTTGACGATATTTGTTTTGGCGACTCTACGCTTAGGGAACAACATAAATTTCCAAATGTTAAAAGAGTTCACTATACGCGCATTATTGTGGCCACTGGAAAGGTAAAAACACGGCCCATTGACCCCGCTGTCCCCGGTATACCCCCGGACCAGGGGCCAATGGCTACGATTGACTGTAGTCCAAATAATTGTACGTTGAAAGATAGGGAAGTTGCAAATAACCGCCGCCTTATTCAAATAGTTGTGAGGGTCAGGTATTGGCACATAGCCGCCGCCTTATTCAAATAGTTGTGAGGGTCAGGTAGTGGCACATGGCCGCTGCTTTATTCAAATAGTTGTAAGGGTCAGGTAGTGGCACATGGCCGCCGCCTTATTCAAATTATTGTGAGAGATAGGTAGTGGCATATATCAGCCGCCTTATTCAAATAGTTGTGATGGTTAGGTAGTGACACCAGGCCGCCGCCTTATTCAAATAGTTAAGAGGGTTTTGGTAGTGGCACAGAGCCACCGCCTTATTCAAATAATTGTTAGTGTTAGGTAGTGGCATATAGCGGCCGCCTTATTCAAATAGCTAAGAGGTTTAGGCAGTGGCACATAGCCGCCGCTTTATTCAAATAGTTGTGAGGGTTAGGTAGTGACACCTAGCCGCCGCCTTATTCAAATAGTTGTAGGGTCAGGAAATGGTACATAAGGGTCGCCTTATTCAAATAGTTGTGAGGGTTAGGTAGTGACACCTAGCCGCCGCCTTATTCAAATAGCTAAGAGGTTTGGGCAGTGGCACATAGCCGCCACCTTATTCAAATAGTTGTGAGGGTAAGGTAGTGACACCTAGCCGCCGCCTTATTCAAATAGTTGTAGGGTCAGGAAATGGCACATAAGGGTCGCCTTATTCAAATAGTTGTGAGGGTGTAAAGGTAGTGGCACATAGCCGCCTCCTTATTCAAATAGTGGTGAGGGTAAGGTAGTGACACATAGCCGCCTCCTTATTCAAATAGTTATTAGTGTTAGGTAGTGGCATATAGCCGCCGCCTTATTCAAATAGCTAAGAGGTTTAGGCAGTGGCACATAGCCGCCGCCTTATTCAAATAGTTGTGAGGGTTAGGTAGTGACACCTAGCCGCCGCCTTATTCAAATAGTTGTAGGGTCAGGAAATGGCACATAAGGGTCGCCTTATTCAAATAGTTGTGAGGGTTAGGTAGTGACACCTAGCCGCTGCCTTATTCAAATAGCTAAGAGGTTTAGGCAGTGGCACATAACCGCCACCTTATTCAAATAGTTGTGAGGGTAAGGTAGTGACACCTAGCCGCCGCCTTATTCAAATAGTTGTAGGGTCAGGAAATGGCACATAAGGGTCGCCTTATTCAAATAGTTGTGAGGGTGTAAAGGTAGTGGCACATAGCCGCCTCCTTATTCAAATAGTGGTGGGGTAAGGTAGTGACACATAGCCGCCTCCTTATTCAAATAGTTGTTAGGGTTATGTAGTGGCATATAGGCGCCACCTTGTTCAAATAGTTGTGATGTTTAGGTAGTGGCACATAGCCGCCGCCTTACTCAAATAGTTGAAAGGTTTAGGTAGTGTCACATAGCCGCCGCCTTATTCAAATAGTTATTAGGGTTAGGTAGTGGCATATAGGCGGCGCCTTATTTAAATAGTTGTGATGGTTAGGTTGTGGCACATAGCCACCGTCTTCCTCAAAAAGTTGAGATCGTAAGGTATTGGCACATAGCCGCCGCCTTATTCAGATAGTTGTGATTGTCAGGCAGTGGCACATAGCCACCGCCATATTCAAATAGTTGTGAGGGTTAGGGAGTGGCACATAGCCGCCGCCTTATTCAAATAGTTGTGAGGGTCAGGTAGTGGCATATAGCCGCCGCCTTATTTAAATAGTTGTTAGGGTCAGGAAGTGGTGCATAGCCGCCGCCTTATTCAAATAATTGTTAGGGATAGGTAGATGCACATAGCCGCCGTCTAATTTAAATAGGTGTGATGGTCAGGTAGTCGCAGATAGCCGCCGCCTTATTCAAATAGTTGTGAGGGTTCGGTAGTGGCATATAGCCGCCGCCTTATTCAAATAGTTGTTAGGTAAGAAAGTGGTCCATAGCCGCCGCCTTATTCAAATAGTTGTTAGGGTCAGGTAGTGGAACATAGCCGCCTCCTAATTAAAATGTTTATATTAGTAGGCGTTCCATTTTTGCCTTTTACCTGATGTTATATATACACCGACGTTTATTAATGAGAAATTGACCGTGACAGGTTGATCTCGGGCATAATAAAGCGTGTGCTACGAAAACTAATCATAATCACGTAACGTATTGCCGGCATGTGCAACTAGAACAGTGCCTGGAAAAAATAAACGAAAGCCTGGACCGATATTCACTTATGACACAGAAATGCATATTTTAATGTGACACACTTATTCAAAATCAATACATACACATGTATAACAAACATACATTTTGAGTGATGCATCTGTAACTACTTACTATATAATACATTTTATGGAACATATTAATTACTGATAACAAAATTCTAACCGTGTTTTTAATAGCTAAAAATGCAAAAATATTAAATGATTAGTGAATGCTTAAAAATTTACTGTGATTTACTTTAGTCTCATAAGGTAGAATTATCATGATTTCTGCACCTTTCATTCAAATTAAACTCGGTTTCCTTCATAAGAACCATTGTTTTCGACATGTATTTATCCTTTTTTGAATAATAAAACAATTATATTGATTGTGGTAAATTTTAGGTGGGAGTAAGAGTGCATCTTTAAAAGTGATTATGAAACTAACTGATTATACAGGGGCTGAGCTGGTAAGAAGCTATACATAGTCTTGGCCGGTATTCATAAATCATCTCAAGTCATTTCTTAAGTCAACTTCCTTAAATGTTCATAGCCAGGCAAAAGAAAAGTATACGGGTGTTTAAAATAAAAAGTATGTCTAATTTTTTACAGACATTATTAAGTTGTTATATATCATTAGTGAGAGTAAGAAAATAAGTAAGAAAATGACTTAAGATGTTATTTGAATACAGGCCTTGTATAACCTATTGACCTAAACAAAAGTCTTTAATTGTAATATTAGATTCCATGATTTCTACATAAAACGTTTTGCTGCAGTATTACCAGTATAAATTAAACATGAACAGGCAAATGATAGGAGGAATCCAGGTCCCCGCTAATCTGACAGGTTTCGCCGCGAGACCTCCGGGTGGCGCCATTGATTATTTTTAATAAACTGTATATAAATGAAAATCAGGCCACGAGAAAACAAAAGCGGATAATGTTTCTCTTAAAATTCAGGTGTCACAAATGCAATATCAATAAGACCATTAAAACAACGATTCTTGAGATTTAATGGCATTTGCCCAATGGTCCGTTACTAATAGCAGGCTAAGAGAACTCTTGAGAACAACTTCATATTTCGGAGAACAAGCGGACCAATTTTGCATTGACCGGGCTAACCTGATTTGTTCAAATGACAGTAATGCATGTCCAGTAATAACCCGGTTTGTGCGCTTTAAGGATTGTCAACCGATACTTAACAGTGCTTCAATTATTTCCACAATAGCCTTTTAACCTTGCTTTTGGAATGAGTGCCTCAGACTACTCAAACAGATCCCCGGTTATATTTCATGGCTGACAATAAGCAGTTAAAAATCCGGTTTTAGAATTGATCGATATTTTATGAATAAAATAGTTTTTCAATACTCTAAAAGGACTCTTTTCCTTTAATAATCGTCAAAATGAAACCAGTAGTTTATTTTTATACGCTCGTTAATCTAGTTTTCATGCGGTGCGAATTTTGCCAGAATGTGTATTGGCATTACATCTTGGACAAGTGCAATAACAAGCCAAAACGCTTGAGTCAGTCGATAGTTAACACTCTTTAATTGATGAAATTGCCTGAAATTGGTCTTGTCCTATCAATACTTTTAGACGCCTTTGTCCAATCATCACCAGTTGAATCAAATTGAGTTTTGAAAAACCTCATCTCGGACAAGTTAATAACCAGACCAATTACATGAGTCCCTCGATGTTTATCGCCCTTTAATTATAAAAATAACCTCATATCTGTCTTGTCTGACCAATCCAGTTTGAAGCTTTTGTCCAAATACCCCCAAATTTAGTCTGGATGTAAATGGGTATTATGTATCGGACAAGTTCGATTACCAGCAATATCGCTAAAGAACTCAAGAGTAATTAGTCTTTAATTAAAGACACCACTTAAATTAGTCTTGTCCGCTTTATAACTTTAGTAGGCTTTGTCCAGCCCTTATTAAATTTGGTCAAGATGTGTATCAATATAATATATTGATTATGTCCGATAACCAGACATATTAATGGAATCATCCGAGCGTTACCGACGTTTAAATTTAGAACATACTGATGATCGGTAATGTCTGATTAATAACTATAGAAGTGTTTGTCCAAAAACATTGCATAAGCATAATATTTAGGAAAAGTTCGATAGAAATCCAAATCGCTTCAGTCACTCGGGAGTAATCACCCAGTTGATTATAGATCAGTGTTGTTCGAGCAATAACTTACAAAATGTTTGAACAATGATCCCCAAGTTCAGTTTAGAATATGTATGGACATAATATCTCGTAAAAGAACCAGCTACATTGCTTGAGTCACTCTAAAGGTGTCGCACTTTTTCTATAGAAATTGCATAAAAACGGTTTTGTCCGATTAATAGTTTTAGAATTCTTTGTCCAATCATCATCAAATTTGGTCAGAATGTGTATGGGCAGAATGTTTTGTCAGGTTAGTTTTTCAGCCAAGTCATCTCGGTCACTCCCGAGTTATGAACCTTATATCAAAATCAATATAAATTTGTCTTTGGCACACTTTGCCACAATGACAAGTAATTTGTTTTGATTTGTTTTTACATATTTTGGCATCTATTTTAATGTCTTGTGTGTTGAAGACTTATTGGAAATGGCAAGAAAACTTCGAAAAACACTGCTTTTGCTAGATTAAGCGGTCGACATTATGTACTGTTAAATGAAAATACATTAGACTCTAATTTGCCATCAACTTTATGAACTAAGAAGCTATATACATTTTTTTTTTTAAAGTT
The DNA here is from genome assembly GCF_026914265.1 of Mya arenaria. NCBI lineage: Eukaryota > Metazoa > Mollusca > Bivalvia > Myida > Myidae > Mya > Mya arenaria. The sequence continues at coordinate 56,306,823 of NC_069128.1, forward strand.
AAGAAACAGCATAATTAGTACGTCGATGTATTCCTTAATTTAAACATAGATCAAAAATAGTTTTAGAGCCTAATGTAAAAGTTTACCGTTCAATAAGTAGCGTACGTATATCGCACCCTACGGTTACTTTTCTACTTGTTTCCGTATCCAATATGTAACAACAGCATATAGTTTAGAATTTAATAAGGAACAATATGGAAATCATTACAAAAATCATTACAGGAACAATAACAATGAACTGACATTGAAATCATAACAAACATCAAAACAAGAACATTTACAGATGATGATCGATCAACAATCAACCGACAGGGAAATCATTAACATCATAACAGAAACATTTGGAGATGATGATCAACAATCAACTGACATAAACATCAAAACAAACAACATAACAGGAACATATGGATATGGTGATAAACAATCAATTAACAAGAAAATCATAACAAACATTATAACAGGGGCATTCTTAAATGATGATCAGCAATCAACTTACAAAGAAATAATTACAAACATCAAAGCAGGAACACCAAAAATGAACTGAAATGTTAATCATTTCTGTAACAATATATATGCAAAAAGCTACAGAAACATGCTCAGTAGCAAAAAGTTTAAACATAAACCCGGTTTAGTGGCAATGGGCAAACGCCAAAGACATATAACACAAAATCACAAACAAGAAACATAGATCAGCACAAAACTCTACAAACAGCAAAGTGCATAAATACTATTTATATATATATATATATAAATAATTGGTATGTTTATCAAGAATTGTTAGGTACCGCCTTGGAACGGTCAGTAAAATGTAAATTTACTGGAGGTTTAAACCAGTTTATGTGCACAAACCTCACTCTTATCCCAACAATTCTTAATAAAGATCAAACGCAAAAGGTAAATCTTATCAAAGTATGCATTAACTTGAGGAAACTTAACAATAAAACAAATAATAACAAAAAAAACGTAAAGGTAAACCCCAAGTACTTCAATGATTAGAGATCCCAACTCTATCTGCAGACGGAGGGAAACAATTCATAGCACCTAATGCAAATACTTTTCAATGATACGATGCAGTCAGTTATTTGCAAATAATAATCAACAGTCAACTAACTAGGAATTCATAAACATCAAATCAGGAACATCAACAATCAAATGACTTGGCAATCATTACTGTAACAGTACAAAATTAGGATATCTGTTTATATTATTAAAACATTAACAAGTCTGTAACCACACAGGTTAAAGATCAAACGAGGAATCATCACAGTGTTAATATTTTTACCGACAAGAAAATTAACATTCACGTATATAACTGTAATAAATCGGGAAGTATGTAATATAATAAGTGTATTTTTTTTTTTACTTCAGTGACATTTTAGGTAAATTGTATTTGGTTTTAAGGACAAAATCATGTTGCATATTTTTTCAGGAATGTAAAATGTGTTCACAATGGTTTATTCGAGTTTACTTGTCGATAAAACCAAAACAAAGTTAAATATTGACTATTTGGCCTGTACCTGTATTATTCATTCTGATCCATAAAACGTCTACTGGCCAGGTGGTAAATGCGTTTTTCAGCTCAAGACCCTTCATGTCATGTGGCACGAAAGGTTGAAATGATCGTTGATTGAAGAAATCCATGATAAACTGTCCATCGTTATTTGTTTTCTTTTTGTAATGCATCCATTCCATCAAAACATAACGAACGTCGAACTCGTTGAAGAAAGCAACAGCCCCTTGCAGGACTTTAGCCTCGGTCGCTTCTATGTCCATTTTAACAAAAAAAGGCGTATGTTCAAACATGCTTAGCATGTCATCCAACCGTACCGTTACAATGGTGTTTTCGCGATCATTTGGACCCTGCTCTGTTGACTTTAATATATTTGCTCCCCCGACGTTTTTCATGTCAAAGCTAAGGTGCACAATTATTGTTTCATTAAGCACACCGTTCCAAATCAAAGTTACCTCTTTCTCCAGTCCACCGAGTCGCAATGATGTTGCTAGCATTTTTAAATTTACCTTGTTTGCATCCACTGCTGTAACACGCCTGCCAAGCTTAGCTATCGGAATTGTAAACGCACCAATGTTACACCCAAGATCAAGAAACTGCATGTCTTTGACTGGTATCATTGAATTCCACACCCTCTGAACGTTGGCTTTTTCCCACCAGCCGATTTTGACAATCCAATAGGACACTGCGTCTTCATTATAAACGCATATAGGAGTTGTTGATCCATCAGGGATCCGTAGATTAGCCTTTATACAATTATTTAGATAAGCAATTGCATTGCTTGTGATATCAAAAATTCGAACGTTTTCAGAATTGTTTACTTGTTTACCATACAATGGATCACTTACATTTTGTTCATCTTTTACATGTTTTCCATGTACTACATATTCAAAGGTTTTCCTAAATATGTTATTAGGTTCTTCTTGATTGTAAATGTGAGTCAATACAAATACACAGAGTAAGACAATACACAGCAAGGATACTTTGCTTGAACAGCGATAGTTATTTGATCCGCGCATACTGCTGAGCTTTATTTACCTATGGAATTGAGCACAATGTCCGTTTGAGAGAGATCCCTGTTAAAATGTTCACCTATGGAATTGAGCACAATGTCCGTTTGAGAGGGATCCCTGTTAAACTGTTAATCAATTGAATTGAGCACAATGTCCGTTTGCGAGTGATTCCTGTTAAATAGCTTACCTACAGAATTGAGCACACTGTCCGTTTGAGAGTGATCCCTGTTAAACTGTTCACCTATGGAATTGAGAACATTGTCCGTTTGAGAGAGATCCCTGTTAAAATGTTCAGCTATGGAATAGAGCACAATATTCGTTTGAGAGAGATCCCTGTTAAACTGTTAACCTATGGAATTGAGCACAACGTCCGTTTGAGAGAGATCTCTGTTAAATCGTTCAGCTATGGAATTGAGCACAATGTCCGTTTGAGGGTGATCCCTATTAAACTGTTCACCTATGGAATTGAGCACAATTTCCCTTTGCGAGAGATCCCTATTAAACAGTTCAGCTATGGAATTGAGCACAATGTCCGTTTGAGAGTGATCCCTGTTAAATAGCTTACCTACAGAATTGAGCACACTGTCCGTTTGAGATTGATCCCTGTTAAACTGTTCACCTATGGAATTGAGCACAATGTCCGTTTGAGAGAGATCCCTGTTAAACTGTTCAGCTATGGAATTGAGCACAATATTCGTTTGAGAGAGATCACTGTCAACTGTTCACCTACAGAATTGAGCACATTGTCCGTTTGAGAGTGATACCTGTTAAACTGTTCACCTATGGAATTGAGCACAATGTCCGTTTGAGAGTGATCCTTGTTAAATAGCTTACCTACAGAATTGAGCACACTGTCCGTTTGAGAGTGATCCCTGTTAAACTGTTCACATACAGAATTGAGCACAATGTCCGTTTGAGAGTGATCCCTGTTAAACTGTTCATATACAGAATTGAGCACAATGTCCGTTTGAGAGAGATCCCTGTTTAACTGTTCACATACAGAATTGAGCACAATGTCCGTTTGAGAGTGACCCCTGTTAAACTATTTACATACAGAATTGAGCACAATGTCCGTTTGAGAGTGATCCCTGTTTAACTGTTCACATACAGAAATGAGCACAATGTCCGTTTGAGAGTGATCCCTGTTAAACTGTTCACATACAGAATTGAACACAATGTCCGTTTGAGAGTGATCCCTGTTAAACTGTTCACATACAGAATTGAGCACAATGTCCGTTTGAGAGAGATCCCTGTAGAATGGTTCACATACAGAATTGAGCACAATGTCCGTTTGAGAGTGATCCCTGCTTAACTGTTCACCTACGGAATTGAGCACAATGCCCGTTTGAGAGTGATCCCTGTTAAACTGTTCACATACAGAATTGAGTACAATGCCCGTTTGAGAGTGATCCCTGTTAAACTGTTCATATACAGAATAGAGCACAATGTCCGTTTGAGAGAGATCCCTGTTTAACTGTTCACATACAGAATTGAGCACAATGTCCGTTTGAGAGTGATCCCTGTTAAACTGTTTACATACAGAACTGAGCACAATGTCCGTTTGAGAGTGATCCCTGCTTAACTGTTCACCTACGGAATTGAGCACAATGCCCGTTTGAGAGTGATCCCTGTTAAACTGTTCACATACAGAATTGAGCACAATGTCCGTTTGAGAGTGATCCCTGTTAAACTGTTCATATACAGAATTGAGCACAATGTCCGTTTGAGAGAGATCCCTGTTTAACTGTTCACATACAGAATTGAGCACAATGTCCGTTTGAGAGTGATCCCTGTTAAACTGTTTACATACAGAACTGAGCACAATGTCCGTTTGAGAGTGATCCCTGTTTAACTGTTCACATACAGAAATGAGCACAATGTCCGTTTGAGAGTGATCCCTGTTAAACTGTTCACATACAGAATTGAACACAATGTCCGTTTGAGAGTGATCCCTGTTAAACTGTTCACATACAGAATTGAGCACAATGTCCGTTTGAGAGTGATCCCTGTAAAATTGTTCACCTATGGCATTGAGCACAATGTCCGTTTGAGAGTGATCCCTGCTTAACTGTTCACCTACGGAATTGAGCACAATGCCCGTTTGAGAGTGATCCCTGTTAAACTGTTCACCTATGGAATTGAGCACAATGTCCGTTTGAGAAAGATCCCTGTTAAACTGTTCACCTATGGAATTGAGCACAATGTCCGTTTGAGAGTGATCCCGGTTAAACTGTTCACCTATGGAATTGAGCACAATGTGTGTTTGAGAGTGATCCCTGTTCAACTGTTCACCTATGGAATTGAGCACAATGTCCGTTTGAGAGAGATCCCTGTTAAACTGTTAACCTATGGAATTGAGCACAACGTCCGTTTGAGAGAGATCTCTGTTAAACTGTTCAGCTATGGAATTGAGCACAATGTCCGTTTGAGAGTGATCCCTGTTAAACTGTTCACCTACAGAATTGAGCACAATGTCCGTTTGAGAGTGATCCCTGTTAAACTGTTCACCTATGGAATTGAGCACAATGTCCGTTTGAGATTGATCCCTGTTAAACTGTTCACATACAGAATTGAGCACAATGTCCGTTTGAGAGTGATCCCTGTTAAACTGTTCACATACAGAATTGAGCACAATGTTCGTTTGAGAGAGATCCCTGTAAAACTGTTCACATACAGAATTGAGCACAATGTCCGTTTGAGAGAGATCCCTGTAAAATGGTTCACATACAGAATTGAGCACAATGTCCGTTTGAGAGAGATCCCTGTAAAACTGTTCACATACAGAATTGAGCACAATGTCCGTTTGAGAGAGATCCCTGCAAAACTGTTCATATACAGAATTGAGCACAATGTCCGTTTGAGAGAGATCCCTATAAAACTGTTCACATACAGAATTGAGCACAATGTCCGTTTGAGAGAGATCCCTGTAAAATGGTTCACATACAGAATTGAGCACAATGTCCGTTTGAGAAAGATTCACCTTTGGATTTGCATATCGAATCGAGCACGATAGTTTAATGAAATAATTATTGATATAACTCTATGTTAAATTTTGTCATGCCAATGTTTTCATAAGTTTATAAACATTGAACACATTCACATTTTATTTTCTTGTCTATGCATTTATATGAAACGTTTATTGCCATCTGAGCCAAATAACTCTTCACTTTATTTGCAAATGAAAAATGTCAGGTACATTTATTTGCGCCATTAAATTTATAGCGCGGATCATTCCGGCAATTGGATTTTCAATAAACGGCGAAAACAGCAGCAAAACCTCTACTTTCTTCGGGATGCACGAATGAAAATTTAAATTAGTTTATCGATAATGGCTAGACGGTGTTAATACTGAATTATAAAATAAAAATTAAAAAAGATCTTGATAAGATTTATTATTTATGAAGAAAAAAATTGAATACATTAAAATTCTGACTGAATTATGTTCATGAGTTTGAATATTATCATCCTTTATAAATTTATCATTATTTATTTTTGCTATTACATAAATGCATCGATTTGAAGGTGCAACGGATGCATGTACATTAACTTCAAATAGTGGTTGCAACGCAGTATTGAATTAATTGAAATCAGTTTTTTTTTATCTTCTCAACTCTCAATGGTTTTAGCTATATAACTAAACAGTTTAATAAGAAAATTGGTAATGGTTCATCTTGTTCTCAGTTGCCTGCCGAATTCGCTAAAATATTGTCACGTTGTATGTAGTCATCAGATATGATAGGTTGAAAAATGCAGTTACAGCCGATAAATGATTCACAGATATATAAATATATATGTAATAAACCACATCACCTTTTTTATTTTTTAAAACCATAATGTATGATGAGTCATATTTTGATATAATATATTTCGGGGTAAGTAGGAGCTGTCACCCGAAATTGATTCCTTTGCCCCGTATATCCCATATCGGATCACATATTAGCACCGGAACGTAAATTAACAACATGTTTGCATTGATCAAGACGCCAAAACCATATGGGAAATGATTCATTTATTTATCGGAATCAGAAAATGAACTTTATTTTGGAACGATATAAAGCTTAGTGACCCGATATGGACAAATATGGGGTCACCACGTGACCATTCCTGGGTAAACAGCGTTGTGTTTATCATGTTGGAAGCATTATGAGTATACATTTTATGATCTTACATTGAGTTGCAATGTAATACATTTATGAAACAGGTTCATATGTGATTAAATGTTCTATTACGAATTGCATACACTTGTTATATCGTAGATGACGAGAATAAAATGAGTAATAACTAGTGTCATGACTCACTTGACGACATAAATGATTACGGTTGGAAATATGTGCGCTATTATGCTACGTTTCAGGTATTTTCGTTGTATATCATCAGATAAATACTTATCGGATCTGAAGATAGTTATTATTTGACTCTGTGTATGATTGTAAAATATTTTACCAAGTGAACTCCAAAAGCTATATTCCAGAAGAGGCGTAGGCACGAGTGATTTACTGTTCGTGTTTACGTAGGCACCAGTGATATACTGTTCGTGTTTACGTAGGCACGAGTGATATACTGTTCGTGTTTACGTAGGCACGAGTGATATACTGTTCGTGTTTACGTAGGCACGAGTGATATACTGTTCGTGTATACGTAGGCACGAGTGATATACTGTTCGTGTTTACGTGGTGAAACATATTGCAAGCACTTAAACTCACATTTTCTTCTTTTTTATTTAATGCCTTAAACGGACGTCAAATGACATTTTATTGTAGGCACCTAATTGAAAGCGAACGTAAGGTCATTTCGTAAATGACGTCGTTGAAATTGTATCCCAGCCTTGTACGTGCTGAGTTTGAATTCGACGTGAAGACAGTGAAATTATAGTTAACTTTTTAGAAGTGGATTGCTTATTGACCGTTATTTGATTTAAATTGTCATTTGGAGTTTATTTTCAAGTTCAATTCGACGTCAATTATCTGTAAAATGTCCATTTAACAACGCATTTTATCAATAACCTTGACACAGACCTACTGCCGAGCTGGTTTATAAACATTGACTATTATGTTTTCAATTTCGTTTCATTTATGCTAAACATATTTTTTTATCTGAACCTTAAAGCGAGTGAGCAAATAAACACAATGAAGGCGTCCAAACAAGCAGGTGTTTTATTTGTGCAGCAGTAGGGCTTGTTATAGACAGCATATATCTATTGCACGACGTATTAAACCGTAATAAGTTAATACTGCACGTAAAAAACATTTATGAAAACGTAAAAAAATGTAATACAATTCAACAAATACTCGATTACCCCAAAAAATCAATAGGGATCATTTTCTGGTCAGGCCCAAAGTCAATTTGTAGGGCCATGGATGTTTTCATTGACAAGTTATCACCAGGACAACCTATTCGCATTCAAGGTCACTGTGACCTTCACCTTTGATCCGATGAACCCTAAAATTAATAGGGTCATCTACTGGTCAGGCCTAGCCTCCATGTGAAGATTGATGACTATAGGTCCAGGCATTGTTGAGTTATCAGTCGGAGAGGTTTTGTCAACCTTTTCGCGTTAAACGTCATTGTTACTTTGACCTTTGATCCAATGACTCCTAAAATCAATAGGGGTCATCAACTGGTGAGGCATAACCTACTGGTCAACTTTGAGTGCCATGGGTGCACTGTTGAGTTATCACACGGACAACCTATTAGCATTCAAGGTCACTTCGATATTGACCCTTGAACCAATGACCTCTAAAATCAACAGGGTCCATCGACTGGTCAGGACCAGCCTCCATGTTAAGTTTGATGACCGTAGTTCCAGGAATTGTCTCGGACAAGCTTTTGTCTACCGAAAGACCGACCGACCGACTAACCGACCGACCGACAAAGCAATTATCCTCTCTTCTTCGAAGGGTGACTAATAAAATATCAATTAAACAGGTTTTCTACACTGGTTAACCTTTCTAATCGATCAACATGCATTTCCTGAAATAAAAATAATTAAAATACATAATAGTCGGTCCTAATGGCACCAAGGTTTTCCCAGTAAATCGTAGATGCAATTTATAGCAATTAAACGTACTAATTGTATTAAATTTTCACATCGTACATGTCATCATTTTTTTATGATCTCTGATCATTTTACCAGAATATCTCGACCATAAATTTTTATGTGTACTGTGGTCAAACATTATAGAGAAATGTATGGGGCATCTAACGTCAACATTTTGCAGGAATTACTATGTATTATGGTATACTTTAAACAATACTACTGTAGCCAAAGTAATATTTTTGATATCAATCGTCGTTTGGGGGGTGGTAATTTGAGTTTCTGGACCTTTTACTAGTTGAAGTTAACCTAAAGGAGATCAAGATAAGTAACATGGTTTTGGCGGAATATTCAGTTATGCCTGTTTAATAGTTTTAATTGATGATAAAGATCAATATTTTTCATGTTTATTGTTATGCAATGAATTGCGATCCGAACATATCCGAAGATGTTGCGTTCATCGATTGATGAACGCAATTGCCAAAAGGCAGTTCATTAAAGGAATGGAAGTTGAGATGTACATATAGCGTCATAATCACTAATAAGCATTTGATGTATTATTCTAATTGAAGTTATAATGATATACTCATCAATACTATCACCTAGTCATCAAATATTATATTTTCTTTTATGCTTTACGATGAAATATGGGGTTTTTACAGTGAAATAACAACAGTGAAAATATCAATTTGATATTTTCACTGCAAAATAAGGAGTGAAAATATCAACTTTCAGAACTTCTTTTAAATCCCTTTGTTGTTACATGTACGTCCCTTGATCAAAACAGAACACTGAACTTCAGTAAATTAGGTTAACAAAAATGTTAAAAAAATAAAGAAATGTTTTATAAATTTAAATAAATATATAATTGGAAATTAACAACTTACCGTTTATAACCGGTTATCCCGTTTATCAAACATTTTACTGATCTTTGAAGCTGAATGTTCGAACATTTGCTCTCATACCAAACAATTTACAGACAAAAACAACTGTTCGAACATAAATAAAATTTTATATCATCTTTCAAATGTATTTTGCACTGTTAACCGTTGTAGTACGTAAATGAGCTTCCTGGAGAATTCACACAATTATTTACAGATAGATCCGATATTTTTTACCCCACCCACACCTCAAAATGTGTCAACAAACTAGCGTGGCATTTACTCTTTATCTGGAAAACAAACATTTTAAAGCGAAACAGACTGGTCTCTGACAGTAAGATGACTGAATATCAACTTACTATAAAAACACGCGTACATGCAGTCTTAAACTAAGAAGAATGGTTAAAATCCAATGAGTATCCACATTTGTTTTGCTAACCCATTTGACATTCTTTAAATAGCGGCGTAGTAATTTGGTTATGTATTCATGCCCATCTTAAAATAAAAAGTGTTTCATTATTTTTGGAACATATGTGCACTAATAATACTTCATTGTTTACTGTTCATAAAGCTTTGCTATAAGAAAAGAGAAAATATTAAGATATAAGAATGAATAGCAGAGAACTATTTCTCAGCCAACCGAAAGTAGAAAAGTTGACAGCTATAATTATGCATGAGGGGCACACCACGGGTAGCGGCGTACAGCCTACCCTTTTCAAAAAAGGGGGTAATTCAGAAATAAATAAAAAAAACAAATACAACTCCGAAAATAAGCATAAAAGAAACAGAAAATTTGTTTATTTCAGTGTAAGATCGTATTTATTTTCACTCGTGATCATAAAAAACTACATTTTCACTCGTGGCTTCGCAACTCGTGAAAATATGTTCTATCACACTCGTGAAATAAAATACGATCTTACACTGAAATAAACAAATATCCTCTATTATACATCTAGAGTTAGTAAAATGGGAATATCACATTTTTATGTTTTATGGTGTCTTATTGAATTAATGATAGATACCATCAATACTGACGAACACATAGATGACGACCACGACTACAACAAACACAACGACCAAGCAATCGCAAATGACGACAACCACGATAATGACAAAAAAAACGGCACCGATCACGACAAAGGCGACAACCACGATGACAATGTTGTTGTTGCTGCTGCTGATGTTAATGATGATTATGATTATGATGATGATGATGATGACGACGACGACGTCGACGACGACAACGACTACGACATGATGATGATGATGATGATGATGATGATGATGATGATGATAATGATTATGATTATAATGATTATGATCATAATGATAATGCTGATGAATTTACAGTAACCCAATATCCTATTGTTTTTATGGTGTTCGAATTTTACGGTGCTGAGCCTGATAGTCTTTAATTTAAATTGATCCATACTGGATGCTTTTTATACACGAAGGGTTTTTAACATTATTCTGATTACTCAGGGGACTACAATCGGGTATTTTTGAGAACTTGGGGTGTAAATCTTTTTACGTTTTCAGGCAGCATTTTACATTTTCAAACAAGCCTAGTAAAGGATTGTGTAAATATATAGCTTGTTCAAGTAAGTTCTGTATCGACAAAAATAACATTACATTTGTTGACATACACCATCAGTAAACACTCGAAGTGTAAATTTACTATTTAAAAAACACTTCCAAAACTAAAAAATATCCGATGAAAATGATCACAAGTGATCATTTATTCATATCCTCTTTGATAACATAAATTTTAACAGCTTTTTTACCGAAAATTGAAGTGTTGACGCTTGAAGAGACCTTTCAAGCTCGCATGTTAGGTTTATGTACACACTTGAAATGTATATATACGACAACATATTTGTTTTACCAGAAAGAGAAATGTAAATAGATATCTTACTAAATTAGCCAGCCTGTGCACATGACAAGGCAATATCTAAATTTATTGACAATTGAATATATACAGTCCAACTAGTTTAGTGTAAAGAAACAGAACCATTTTACAAAGGCATCTAAATTAGAACTGAACTATTTTCTAAAATCAAATTAAAAAAAAACAGTTGTAACATGTAATTTTTGATGTCTCATTGTTAGAAAATCCTGATTTTATTTTGTTTTTCTTTGAAGCAAATGAATTTTTTTTATTACCCTGAAATTGTCATTTCGCCATGTTCATACTCCATATATCATCTAAAGGTATCTTCTGTATAAATAGAGCCATTGCATTAAATTAGGTCTAGTCTAAAGGTATCCTGTGTATGAATAAGACATTAAATGTAGCCCTAATTCATACTCACTATCCCATTCAAAGGTACCCGGTGTATCATTAATACATTATATGTAACCCTATTTCATACTCACTGTCCCGTTCTAAGGTATGCAGCGTATATAAAAGATATTTTAAGTAGCCCTATTTTATACTCAATGTCCCGTTCTAAGGTATGCAGCGTATATAAAAGATATTTTAAGTAGCCCTATTTTATACTCAATGTCCCGTTCTAAGATTTCCAGCGTATGAATAAGACATTCTATGTAACCCTATTTCATACTCACTGTCCCATTCTAAGGTATGCAGCGTATATAAAATATATTTTAAGTAGCCCTATTTTATACTCAATGTCCCGTTCTAAGATTTCCAGCGTATGAATAAAACATTATATGTAACCCTATTTCATACTCACTGTCCCATTCTAAGGTATGCAGCGTATATAAAAGATATTTTAAGTAGCCCTATTTTATACTCAATGTCCCGTTCTAAGATTTCCAGCGTATGAATAAGACATTCTATGTAACCCTAATTCATACTCACTGTCCCATTCTAAGGTATACAGCGTATAAATACGATATTTTAAGTAGACCTAATTTATACTCACCGTCCCATTCTAAGATATCCAGTGTATGCATAAGACATTATATGTAGACTTATTTCATACTCACTGTCCCATTCTAAGCTATCTAGCGTATGAAAAATATAATATATGTAGCCCTATTTCCTACCCACTGTCCCATTTTAAGCGACCCAGCGTTTGAATAAGACATTATATGTATGCTTTATTTATACTCACTGGATCATTCTAGGCTATCCAGCATATTATTAAGACATCATATGTAGCCCTAATTCATACTCACTGTCCCATTCTAAGCTATCCAGCGTATGAATAAGACATTATATGTAGCCCTATTTCCTACCCACTGTCCCATTTTAAGCGACCCAGCGTTTGAATAAGACATTATATGTATGCTTTATTTATACTCACTGGATCATTCTAGGCTATCCAGCATATTATTAAGACATCATATGTAGCCCTAATTCATACTCACTGCTGCATGTAAATGTATCCAGCGTAAGACATTGTATGTAGCTCTATTTCATACTCAATGTCGCATTTTAAGATATCAAGCGTATGAATAAGACATTATATGTAGCAATATTTCATACTCATTGTCCCATTCTAAGATATCAAGCGAATGAATAAGACATTATATGTAGCCCTATGTCATACTCACTGCCCCATTCTAAGCTATCCAGCGTATAAATAAGACATTATATGTAGCTTTATTTCATACCCATTGTCCCATTCTAAGCTATCCAGCGTATGAATAAGACATTCTATGTAGCTTTATTTCATACCCACAGTCCCATTCTAAGCTATCCAGCGTATGAATAAGACATTCTATGTAGCTTTATTTCATACCCACAGTCCCATTCTAAGCTATCCAGCGTATGAATAAGACATTATATGTAGCTTTATTTCATACTCACTGTATCATTCTAAGGTATCCAGCGTATGAATAAGACGTTATATGTAGCTATATTTCATGGTCACTGTCCCATGATAAGGTATCCAACGTATGAATACTGACTGGATCATTCTAAGGTATCCAGCGTATGAATAAGACATTATATGTAGCCCTTTTGCATTCTCAATGTCCCATTTTATGATTTTCAGCGTACAGATAAGATATTTTATATAATCCTATATCATACTCACTGTCCCATTCGATGGTATCCAGCGTATGAACAAGACATTCTATGTAGCCCTATTTCATATTCACTGTCCCATTCTAAACTATCCAGCGTATGAATAAGATATTATATGTAGCCCTAGTTCATACCCACTGTCCCATTCTAAGCTATCCAGCGTATGAATAAGACATTATATGTAGCCCTAGTTCATACCTACTGTCCCATTCTAAAATATCCAGCGTATGAATAAGACATAATATGTAGCCCTTTTTCATTATCACTGTCCCTTTCTAAGGTATCCAGCGTATGAATAAGATATTATATGTAGCCCTAGTTCATACCCATTGTCCCATTCTAAGCTATCCAGCGTATGAATAAGACATAATATGTAACCCTTTTTCATTATCTCTGTCCCTTTCTAAGGTATCCAGCGTATGAATAAGATATTATATGTAGCCCTAGTTCATACTCACTGTCCCATTCTAAGCTATCCAGCGTATGAATAAGACATTATATGTAGCCCTAGTTCATACCCACTGTCCCATTCTTAAATATCCAGCGTTTGAATAAGACATAATATGCAGCCCTTTTTTCATTATCACTGTCCCTTTCTAAGGTATCCAGCGTATGAATAAGACATTATATGTAGCCCTAGTTCATACCCACTGTCCCATTCTAAAAAATGTTTTATAATACAACTGTATTTTTTACTGCAATTCCAGTATAAGAAAGTAAAAAAAAAAGATAAATAAGTTTTTTAGGTGCTTTACCGGGAAAACTATTTCAACCCAAAACGTGTTTGTACAAAAAAGCCAATTCATTGGTATATAAAGCAGATGCAATAAAGGTATTCAGAAAGTCAAGTGATATGAAAATTTTGTAATCACGTTGTGTGCTCTTAATTAAGATTATACGTTCGGTTTGGATACATTTTGCTATTATGCATTTTTAGGGGATTAAAAAGTTTAAGAGTAGTCATTTTGGTTTGCATACCAAAAAATAATTTACATATTAAAAACATAATGGGACTTTAAGAACATAATAATTGAGTCTGTTAAAATAACGTTACACAATATCACTCTTCGACTTTACCTCGAATCAATATCACACTATTCATTCGAGGTAAGTACCAAAACATCAACAAATGATGCCAAAACATGTTGAAATATGTTTGTGATGGGTTGCAGGGACGTAGCTAAGCAGGTTTTGGTGATAACTGGTAACTCATTTTCAATTACCAATTTGCCGTGTCAATGACATTATTTTACTCTACCTTGGTAACACTTGTTAGTAATATTGTTTTCGTTTTAATATCAATCCCATATTGCATATATTATTCCGTACAAACTTAATATCTTTGACTAGATCATTTTAAATTCATGAACAAATATGTTAAGAAATCTACTTTCGAAATTTCATGTGCAATATTTGGAAATGCTTCATTGAAGTATGCGTTTGCGTATTGAATAATTTTGCTAAAATGCGAGATCTACTTTCGAAAATTTCACGTTCAATATTTGGAAAGGCTTTATTGAAATATGATTTTACGTATTGAATAATTTTGCAAAAAATCTGCAATTACGTATGTGAAAGATCCATTTTATACATGAACGGAATAACTTACGTAAATTACTTTGAATGCTGACACGCGACACTTTTAAGTTTTTACAAGGGAAGCAATTATGATTCTCTTCGTGCAGACTTTCTATAAATACTCCGTTTATCAGACAACTTGAATAGGCTAATGCAAATGGAATACGTGAACAATTACCGGTGCTTAACTTCAAACGGAGTGAATTTTCTAATGGAAACGTGACACACCTTTTTATTGCTTAAATCTATTGGATTTTAACTAATTTTTAATGAATTGTATGGTTGTCATATACTTGACACGCTAGAACGGCATTTTAACCAGTTTGAAGTCTGCAAATGTATAAGGAAATCAATTAGTAGTGTGTAACCTTTAAACAAGTACTTTTAGACTCGTAGGAAATCAATAAGTAGTGTGTAACCTTTAAGCAAGTACTTGTATACTCGTAAGAAATCAATTAGTAGTGTGTAACCTTTAAACAAGTACTTGTAGACTCGTAGGAAATCAATAAGTAGTGTGTAACCTTTAAACAAGTACTTGTAGACTCGCTGATACTCGCATACATTTCTTTCCTCGTGCTATCGTACATGCCATTTTTTCACGCATACACTGTACACATACTAACTGGATGATGTAGGTCACAACAGAAAGACCGTACGTACACATACCCGTGTAAGTAGTATTATGCAACCTCTCTATTGATCGGAAACGAAAGTTTGACGACGACATAGACGAAACCTGACCAAATAAACCCAATGTGATTGCCATGCTTGCAAGCGATACAAACAGTACGTATAGTTCAATTCCCTATAAAGATGCTTACTTACCAGGACAGTTCGCTGCAATGCAAATTTCATAGTTGATATTATCACCAAAACAATGGTGGCCGTCCTTTGAAGGCCATGGATTATCACAGACGCGGTTACGACGCTTCATGCCGATACCACACGTTGAACTACACGGCCCCAAACCAGTCCAATCACTCCATTCTCCATGAACTGGCATGGTATACGAACATCTTTGAAGTTATCTTCCTACATTATTAAGATTACGAATAGCACATTCTCCATCGCAATATAGTTGTCAAGAAGACGTCTCTGCACAAAACTAAAATTCAGAAATTGGATGTGTTGCGTGTCGTGAGCGTCATACGTTTTTCAAAACAAAACTAATTATAAAGGAAAAGGAACAACACTGTGCTGTGCAGTTTATGATAATCCAACTGAAGCTCATTTAAAAAAGGCATAACGCAGGTGTTACTGGGGGATTTCAATGAATAATCGAACTTCATATTAGAACAAATTCAGTTTCTACAAACATATATCATTTTCAGTTGCTACAGTTGCTACACCCCATATATCATGTTCAGTTGCTAGAGTTGCTACTCTCAATATATCATGTCCAGTTGCTACACCCCATATATCATGTTTAGTTGCTACACCCCATATATCATGTCCAGTTGCTACACCCCATATATCATGTTCAGTTGCTACACCCATATATCATGTTCAGTTGCTACACCCCATATATCAAGTTCAGTTGCTACACCCCATATATCATGTTTAGTTGCTACACCCCATATATTATGTTCAGTTGCTACACCCCATATATCATGTTCAGTTGCTAGAGATGCTACACCCCATATATCATGTTCAGTTGCTACACCCTATATATTATGTTCAGTTGCTACACCCCATATATCATGTTCAGTTGCTACACCCCATATATCATGTTCAGTTGCTACACCCCATATATTACGTTCAGTTGCTACACCCCATATATCATGTTTAGTTGCTACACTCCATGTATTATGTTCAGTTGCTAAATCCCATATATTATGTTCAGTTGCTACACCCCATATATCATGTTCAGTTGCTACACCCCATATATCATGTTTAGTTGCTACACCCCATATATTATGTTCAGTTGCTACATCCCATATATCATGTTCAGTTGCTAGAGTTCAAACACCCCATATATCATGTTCAGTTGCTACACCCCATACATTATGTTTAGTTGCTACACCCCATATATCATGTTTAGTTGCCACACCCCATATATCATGTTCAGTTGCTACACCCCATATATCATGTTCAGTTGCTACACCCCATATATCATGTTCAGTTGCTACACCCCATATATTATGTTTAGTTGCTACACCCCATATATCATGTTCAGTTGCTACTACCCATATATCATGTTCAGTTGCTACACCCCATATATCATGTTCAGTTGCTACACCCCATATATCATGTTCAGTTGCTACACCCCATATATCATGTTCAGTTGCTACACCCCATATATCATGTTCAGTTGCTACACCCCATATATCATGTTCAGTTGCTACACCCCATACATCATGTTCGGTTGCTACACCCCATATATCATGTTCAGTTGCTAAACCCCATATATTATGTTCAGTTGCTACACACCATACATCATGTTCGGTTGCTACACCCCATATATCATTTTCAGTTGCTACACCCCATATATCATTTTCAGTTGCTACACCCCATATATCATGTTCAGTTGCTACACCCCATATATCATGTTCAGTTGCTACACCCCATATATCATGTTCAGTTGCTACACCCCATATATCATGTTCAGTTGCTACACACCATACATCATGTTCGGTTGCTACACCCCATATATCATTTTCAGTTGCTACAACCCATATATCATTTTCAGTTGCTACACCCCATATATCATGTTCAGTTGCTACATCCCATATATCATGTTCAGTTGCTACACCCCATATATCATGTTCAGTTGATACACCCCATATATCATGTTCAGTTGCTACACCCCATATATTATGCTTAGTTGCTACACCCCATATATCATGTTTAGTTGCTACACCCCATATATCATGTTTAGTTGCTACACCACATATATCATGTTCAGTTGCTACACCCCATATATCATGTTTAGTTGCTACACCCCATATATTATGTTTAGTTGCTACACCCCATATATTATGTTTAGTTGCTACACCCCATATATCATGTTCAGTTGCTACACCCCATATATCATGTTCAGTTGCTACTACCCATATATCATGTTCAGTTGCTACACCCCATATATCATGTTCAGTTGCTACACCCCATATATCATGTTCAGTTGCTACACCCCATATATCATGTTCAGTTGCTACACCCCATATATCATGTTCAGTTGCTACACCCCATATATCATGTTCAGTTGCTACACCCATATATCATGTTCAGTTGCCACACCCCATATATCATGTTCAGTTGCTACACCCCATACATCATGTTCGGTTGCTACACCCCATATATCATGTTCAGTTGCTAAACCCCATATATTATGTTCAGTTGCTACACACCATACATCATGTTCGGTTGCTACACCCCATATATCATTTTCAGTTGCTACACCCCATATATCATTTTCAGTTGCTACACACCATACATCATGTTCGGTTGCTACATCCCATATATCATTTTCAGTTGCTACACCCCATATATCATTTTCAGTTGCTACACCCCATATATCATGTTCAGTTGCTACACCCCATATATCATGTTCAGTTGCTACACCCCATATATCATGTTCAGTTGCTACACCCCATATATCATGTTCAGTTGCTACACACCATACATCATGTTCGGTTGCTACACCCCATATATCATTTTCAGTTGCTACACTCCATATATCATTTTCAGTTGCTACACCCCATATATCATGTTCGGTTGCTACACCCCATATATCATGTTCAGTTGCTAAACCCCATATATTATGTTCAGTTGCTACACACCATACATCATGTTCGGTTGCTATACCCCATATATCATTTTCAGTTACTACACCCCATATATCATTTTCAGTTGCTACACCCCATATATCATGTTCAGTTGCTACACCCCATATATCATGTTCAGTTGCTACACCCCATATATCATGTTCAGTTGCTACACCCCATATATCATGTTCAGTTGCTACACACCATACATCATGTTCGGTTGCTACACCCCATATATCATTTTCAGTTGCTACAACCCATATATCATTTTCAGTTGCTACACCCCATATATCATGTTCAGTTGCTACATCCCATATATCATGTTCAGTTGCTACACCCCATATATCATGTTCAGTTGCTACACCCCATATATCATGTTCAGTTGCTACACCCCATATATCATGTTCGGTTGCTACACCCCATATATCATTTTCAGTTGCTACACCCCATATATCATTTTCAGTTGCTACACCCCATATATCATGTTCAGTTGCTACACCCCATATATCATGTTCAGTTGCTACACCTTATATATCATGTTCAGTTGCTATACCCCATATATCATGTTCAGTTGCTACACCCATATATCATGTTCAGTTGCTACACCCATATATCATGTTCAGTTGCTACACCCCATATATCATGTTCAGTTGCTACACCCCATATATCATGTTCAGTTGCTACACCCCATATATTATGCTTAGTTGCTACACCCCATATATCATGTTTAGTTGCTACACCCCATATATTATGTTTAGTTGCTACACCCCATATATCATGTTCAGTTGCTACACCCCATATATCATGTTTAGTTGCTACACCCCATATATTATGTTTAGTTGCTACACCCCATATATCATGTTCAGTTGCTACACCCCATATATCAAGTTCAGTTGCTACACCCCATATATCATGTTCAGTTGCTACACCCCATATATCATGTTCAGTTGCTATACCCCATATATATTGTTCAGTTGCTACACCCCATATATCATGTTCAGTTGCTACACCCCATATATCATGTTTAGTTGCTGCACCCCATTTATCATGTTCAGTTGCTACACCCCATATATTATGTTTAGTTGCTACACCCCATATATTATGTTTAGTTGCTACACCCCATATATCATGTTCAGTTGCTACACCCCATATATCATGTTCAGTTGCTATACCCCATATATCATGTTCAGTTGCTACACTCCATATATCATGTTCAGTTGCTACACCCCATATATCATGTTCAGTTGCTAGAGTTGCTACACCCCATATATTATGTTCAGTTGCTACACCCCATATATCATGTTCAGTTGCTACACCCCATATATTATGTTCAGTTGCTACACCCAATAATTTTATATTTACACAAGCAACAGAACAAGAATATTTGTATTCTGGTGCTTATATGGGTGATTCATCTGACGATGAAACTTTGCCTAGTCAATATGTCAACAAACATTGTTACCTAGTTTCAATATGATTCGACAATCAATAGTATGTTATTGTGTGCACTATATATTAAGTTGACAATATTAATGTATAAGGGATAAAACAACTTTAGTTTTACTTTGGCGATCTTTCAATCGATCTTGGCAGGGATATAATACCCATAAACAATGTGACTTAGTATTTGCCATGCTCGGATATTGAATATTTAAAGCATTCACTGCTTAAGAAATAAATGATATTTTTATCGGGGCGTTACAATGGTGTTTCAGGTGCGTTTCATTTGACATTCGAATTGACTGGGACTTTGTTTCTGTATAATTTTGTATTCAATAGCTACTGACAAGTTACTGTCTGTATAATATACTAACCTACACGTTTGTGTAAAAGGGACACTACTCTGGTGTTGTTGAGCCGATAATTCCACGATTGAGTTTGTTCACAGTTTCCTCACTATAAATACCTCAAACTTGAAATTATTTGTCAGCACAAGGTTTAGCGGACACCGAAGCCTCCACTTACGCCAAAAGTAAAACATGTACGTCGCCGTTTTAGGCGATACAAAAAAAATGATACTTACACTATAGATTATGATTCATTAAATATACTTTAACGTATGCTAAACGCGGATAATGTAGGTGTTGTATGGTTCAAAAAGGTATATTATCCTCGAAATCTAGCTCTATCGTTGTTCAAAATAAAGAGGAATTTACACAATGGTATAGTTATTACTTAGTGCTGTGACTTATTTGCAATTTTTGCTTCAAAAATCTTAATTGTAAGGGAGTTAACTCTAGTACCTTAAATAACTTTTCGGTAATTCTATGCTTGATTTCTTTTATTTGGCGCTCATATTTATTGTTAAATTTAAGTCGCGGGAAAGGTCGTCTAATATTTTATTTCCTGAATTCGTGTTAAAGATGTGCTCTAACATAGCCCATTCTAAAATTTACTGCGTAGTTGTTGCTTTAAAATTGTGGTCGAGTAAATTGATAGGTACAAAGATTTCTATCTTTTATGATAATAAAGCAGTGTGTTGTGTGATAATTGTGATAAAACCAAAGAACTCATTAACACGGCGGAGTTAATTTAATCAAACAATATCAAAATGACAGGGGAAAAAATGTGTGTCAATATCAATGAACTGTATGCGGTGGTGAACTGTATGCGGTGGTGAACTGTATGCGGTAACAAACTGTATGCGGTGGTGAACTGTATGCGGTAACAAACTGTATGCGGTGACGAACTGTATGTGGTAACAAACTGTATGTGGTAACAAACTGTATGCGGTGACAAACTGTATGCGGTAACAAACTGTATGCGGTGGTGAACTGTATGCGGTAAAAAACTGTTTGCGGTGACGAACTGTATGCGGTAACAAAGTTTATGCCGTGGTGAACTGTATGTGGTAACAAACTGTATGCGTTGGTGAACTGTATGCGGTGACAAACTTTATGCGGTTTTGAACTGTATGCGGTAACAAACTGTTTGCAGTGACTAACTGTATGCGGTCACAAACTGTATGCAGGAGTGGACTATATGCAGTAACAAACTGTATGCGGTGGTAAACTGTATGCGATGGTGAACTGTTTACGGTGGTGAACTGTATGTGATGGTGAACTGTATACGGTGACGAACTGTATGCGATGGTGAACTGTATACGGTGGTGAGCTGTATGCGGTGGCAAACTTTAAACGTCGACGTACTGTTCGCGGTGGTGAACTGTATAAGGTGACAGACTGTATGCGGTGGCGACTGTATGCGGTTATTACCTGTATGCGGTGGTTAACTGTATGCGGTGGTGAAATGTATACGGTGGTGAGCTGTATGCGGTGGTTAACTGTATGCGATGGTGAACTGTATACGGTGGTGAGCTGTATGCGGTGGCAAACTTTAAACGTCGACGTACTGTTCGCGGTGGTGAACTGTATAAGGTGACAGACTGTATGCGGTGGCGACTGTATGCGGTTATTACCTGTATGCGGTGGCGAACTGTATGCGGTGGTGAAATGTATGCGGTGGTGAACTGTATGCGGTGGTGAACTGTATGCGGTTTTTACATGTATGCGGTAACGAACTGTATGCGGTGGCGAACTGTATGCGGTTATTACCTGTATGCGGTGACGAACTGTATGCGGTGGCGAACTGTATGCGGTTATTACCTGTATGCGGTGACGAACTGTATGCGGTGACGAACTGTATGCGGTTATTACCTGTATCCGGTGACGAACTGTATGCGGTTATTACCTGTATGCGGTGACGAACTGTATGCGGTTATTACCTGTATGCGTTGACGAACTGTATGCGGTGGTGAAATGTATGCGATGGCGAACTGTATGTGGTTATTACCTGTATGCGGTGGTGAACTGTATGCGGTGGTGAAATGTATGCGGTTGCGAACTGTATGCGGTGTTGAAATGTATGCGGTTATTACCTGTATGCGGTGGTGAACTGTATGCGGTGGTGAAATGTATGCGGTTGCGAACTGTATGCGGTGGTGAAATGTATGCGGTTGCGAACTGTATGCGGTGGTGAAATGTATGCGGTTATTACCTGTATGCGGTGGCGAACTGTATGCGGTGGTGAACTGTATGCGGTTGCGAACTGTATGCGGTGGTGAAATGTATGCGGTTGCGAACTGTATGCGGTGTTGAAATGTATGCGGTTATTACCTGTATGCGGTGGCGAACTGTGTGCGGTGGTGAACTGTATGCGGTGGTGAACTGTATTCCTTGACAAACTTTAGGCGGTTGTGAACTGTTATTGGTGCTGAACTGTATTCGGTGACGAACTGTATGTGGTGTTGAACTGTATTCGGTGACAATGGTGTATGCAATGGTTAACTGTATGCGTTGACTGATGGCTTAAGTTACTCCTGCGCCAGATTATTAATATACGTAATATATTCAGTACCCCTTAGGCGTGTGACTATTTAACACAGCCTTCTTAGGCCTCGTCTCAATCTCCTCTTCGTTATATTCTATTTCTTTTATGTTCTCCAATTATTCCCCCAAAGTAACCATTTATTTCGTAAGAGAGCCATTAGTTTACAAACAGAAAGTTCCTACGACGAAAGCTTGTGGAACGACGTGAGTAGATTAATGAATTCAGCTGGTTAATTTTCTTCATTCTAACGCACTTGGTGATTTTTTATATCTTATGTTTTTAACGGTTTCAGGCTTAAACATTTTCCGTGAACAATACTTGCTCGGACCACTAAAAACCGTATTCATCGTCGCAAATATTAAAACACAACACAGCTATTCCTATACTCTAACGCTCTTGACGAAGTCCTGCAATCTGATCATATTTTGTAACCACATTTTTGTTGACTCAGTCGTATTCATACGCGAGCACTGAAACAACACGTGACTATAACTATATTTGGCGACCTTTAACACTCGTATATACCGCCACAAATTTCAAAATTACAACACAGTTATTTCTTTAATATTCTCAAATTAATGTCCCCAAAGTAACCATTCCTTCCGTAAGATAGCCATACGTGTGTAAACAAGAGTGTTCCAATGTTG
This sequence comes from Mya arenaria, assembly GCF_026914265.1. Lineage (NCBI taxonomy): Eukaryota > Metazoa > Mollusca > Bivalvia > Myida > Myidae > Mya > Mya arenaria. The sequence continues at coordinate 56,330,576 of NC_069128.1, forward strand.
AGAAATGACATGACTATGAAGTAAATGAGTTCAGCTCGTTTGGTTCGAAAAACAATTTACTGTCAAGGTATTATCACAGCATTGGCGTCGTTGTCGTGGATACCGTCATCATCGGCGCGCTAAAACTTCAACATTGGCAATAGCTCAAATCTGTTCAAGATATTCGAATGAATCTTGGTGCACATGTTGCAAGGCAATACGCATATATATAACAAGGCCCATAACTCTGACTTTAATCTTTTTTAGTTGTGCGCCTTTTTCTACCAAAAAACAACAAAAGAACCTTGGAGTTCGCTCACCGACACTCTTGTACTTCTTTTCATCAGACACAAAGCTCTATTCATTCAACAAGCTTAAAACATTTATATTGTGTATTTTTGAAATAAGTTATAGCTCGATGAAATGGAGTAAAACCTTAATGATTAACAATGGGCGGAATAAGCGTAGCAAACGAGCCCTTTCTTAATCATTAAGATTTTACTTCAGGTCATCTTACTGACTTAGAGTTCAACCTCATTGGCTGACACATTGTCAACGCAAAATCTGACAAAGGGTGTAAATCGGATGTATGGCAGTAGGCGGACTTTTAAACACCCGCGAAAGTTGTACTCTGACAACAGTAATTATATATAATATTTTTCAAAACACAGTAGCAGCTATGATCTAAAACAGAAGACATAATTAACGAAGAGGAGTGTCCCAAAAATGTGTGTGGTAAAATGGTATTTTTTAAATGCATATAAGCACACAAAGCCACACTGAACGATTTTAAAATATTTGACATTTGTTACGTTGACTCCTTGATGTTACGTCGGCGTGCGCCGGATTTAAAATAGTGATGTTTTTTAAACATACATATTTTTGTCAGTTTGGGGGATTTTATCTTAAATTTTGTCCACTATTGCAGGTATTATGTGTAGAAGGTGGTGGTAAACTCAACACTTCTCAGGGTTCTATCGTTTATTACCAGTGTATATAGAAAAAAAACATATCAATACAATATAATACAACAATAGACAAATGTTTAAAAGACAAAATACAAGGTGCATTACAATGGCCACGCTCATGTGTTGGAACACAATAGAAACACATACAAAACGGGTTTAATAGTTATTTAGATATTGATTAATACAAACGAACGACTAATAGTACACTATGTAATGATATGAAACAACTCACCAGGCTGTGAAACGATACAATTATTTAAATAAGATTCATACAGTTATGTTGAAACTGAATGCATTAACTATATACGGACAACTTTGCAGTTGTGCGTTTAGGTTGAGAATGATGAGAGAAACCTAGAAAGTTGGTGTGGAATGGTGAAGATATAAATCAACCAATGTAATCGTCAGTTAAATATATAAAACCTGTTTAAGACAACACACCATACAACACATTGTACATACTCGTACATGAAGGTTACATGGACTGAACGAATGAAAATTACAACATGGACTGTTTGGGTGGAATCGACCTGTCTTCATATGTAAACATACTATATTACAAATACCAATAACTCGCCAAAATTCACTCGTTTTGTAATGGCGATTGTCTACGATATTCTGGGACAGCCCGTTTTCTAATGTAATTATATGTATTTGTTGTTGTTTTTTCTCCGTTCAATTCCGATAGTTGTATAAATACGTTCTATCAATGATACTTAGGTGACTGAGAACTCAGTATGTGTATACCACGTGATAAATTACGTCATATATGCTTCAGCAGAAGGCAATATTTTACTTAAAAAATGAAGACTTAAATCAAAGATTAATTTTCTATAACTACACCATTTTAAATAAAACAAAGGGCAGTCTATGCCGCTTAAAGAACCGCGCCTACGTTTCATTACCGGGTAGTTTCATCAAACACTTCGACAAACCTGTTTCCAAAATAATGTTTTGACAGTGCTCCGTCAGACGGCAGTATTGTGAAAAGGTTTGTCGAAGTGTTTTAAAAAAAACTACACTCTCAACCAAACCCTAGTAAAAGACCTAAGGCGAGGCTCCGTAAGCGGCGTAGACTGCGCTTTGTTTCATTTAAAATGGTGAAGAAATAGGAAAGTTATCTTTGTTTAAAGTCTTCATCGGAAGCAAAATATTGCCTTCCGACGTAGCATTTGTGACGCAATTTATCACGTAGTATACACACACTGGTAGCATTTGTGACGCAATTTATCACGTGGTATACACACACTGGAACAAGAAGTTGAACATGTGTTTGTTTCGTTGGAAATAAGTAAAGCAAGCAAATGCATTAACAATGCACATACTTTATATATTCTGACATAAACGGAACATAGCATCTCTTAACTATATAAGTTCAAAATGAATCTATTGTATATTGTTAATGCTCTTAACTGTTTTCTTTTCAATTTCTTAAGGTTTCACTCATTTTAAACGAACGAAAAAAGTAACAAATTCTGATTGTTTTTTTTCTGTATTATTAGTACAGGGATAAACTTTCATTAATCTGAACCGATTACATTAGCTGGTCATAAAGTTGAAAACATAATTATACTTTTATAGCTAGTTAAGTTAAGACAAAAGAAGTTGTTATAAATTTTGTCCAGAAATCCGCCACGCATTAATGTTTTACATCAGTCTAGGAGCTGACGATCATCTTGATTTTCGATCTGACCACTTGCAGCATGATCAACTTCCGGGCGCCATATTTGTCTCCAAGGGCAACGATGGTTCCCTTGTCACGTGACATGGTGACGTAGAAGATGTCCACACCGCAGTTGAACACGCACGTTTCCGTTCCGTTCTTCACGTGCCACAAACGGATCGTGCCGTCAGCGGAACCGGAAACCGCGATCTCGTTGTCGCTCGAGAGCGCAGTGCACCAAACCTTGGAATGGAGATAAGAATAAATGCCATATTTTTAAGACTGCACTGTTATTCGTTTCAGCAACAACATTTTGAATTTAAATGGTATATCAAATATGACATTAATTTACAACTGTTGAAACAATAAGAAAAGCATGTTACAATATGAAAATTAAATATAGGTTTTGAAAATACACCACGGAATGATAATCCTGTCATTTGAATAATGACAAGCCTCAAAGGTTCTTTTTTAAGTTTACTTTAATTTAAAAGTTATTTTAGAATGTAACCTCACAACAGCTCCACTCACCTCGTCCGTGTGTCCCTGCAGCGTGTGAATGGGCCTCTCCGTGTGCATATCCCACACCTTCAATGTCCCGTCCGCCGAACCGGAAACCAGGTATCGTCCATCGTCCGATAACGTCACGCTCTTCACTTCCCGTGTATGCGCATGCGCACCGCCACTTCCGAGCAGTTGCCGGCTGGGTTGCGCGGTCTGGAGGCTCCAGACGACAAGGTCACCGTTTCTCAAACCTGTCAAAGCTTCGTCCTTTGGCAAGATAGCTGTTACTTCCGGATTTGCGTCTAATTTCAACATGGCGGGTTCATTTACTATATAGCTAGTCAATGTCATATCAAATGTCATAAATTCTGTGTCATTATCAAATGAGTTCGTAAATCCCGCTATTATATAGCGGTCGTTCTTCGATATGTTTAGGAAGGAAATGTAGTCATTATTTTCTACTGGCGCGTCATATCGCATTTCTTTGATCATTTGATTCCCCATAAGGTCCCAGGCGATAATGGACGTTGCATCCCCAAATTTGTCCGTCCGTCCGAAGAGTACTTTGTCACTATCATTCATGGGACACAGCGCGGAACAATACTCGCCCACAGCCATGGCCAGTGGCCGACCAGTCTGGAAATCCCAGATCTGAAAATAGGAGAATGCAATTCTTCACACTGGCTTTATTTCTTCGATATATTTCTGCGTGTGTACTAACAATATAATTATATAACAAAAGCTTTTTGACTGACTCTCTTTCCAAGCCCAGGGCAACATTTTAAAACGTTGTAGGGAAAGAGCGTTAATATGTATTGCTTAAGTAGGTTTTAGACGAAAATAGCGAGTTTATGCCATAGGCCATGATTACGAACAGTTTCAAATCCAATTCTAGACTCAGACTCTGAAAAGTACTTTTATTAAATTACAAAGAAACCTCTTTATTCAAATCGTTTTACAGAACAAATGTGAGTAATTGTACGTTTCGAATAGTTATATAATCCAGCAAATTTCACAATTCGACTAGAAAGAAAGTTACAATGAAATGAAAATTTGCAGTTTTGCCACTTAAGTCTGAACTCAAACTTGAGACTATTCGTTATCATAGCCTCTGATGCTCTAGCGCTTATAAAGTATCAATTGAATGCATGCATATACAAAAAACTCAAAATCACTTCACAAGTAACTGAAGTATGTCAATATCTTCCAACGATTCAGTTCTACCCGAAAGTTCTCTATACGAACCACCACATTATCGTTAATTATGAAATTGCCAGTTTTATCATCATGTCAAATACAGTTTCCATATGTGTAAAGACAGCAACTAGCCTTAACGTTTTTCTTTGAACGTTTAAACTATATGGACAGCACCATTCTGTTTGACAGCAAACTATGACGTTATATTACCTGCTTACGTCATTAACACTTTTCATACCTGCTTACGTCAATACCACTTTTCAAACCTGCTAACGTCATTAACACTTTTTATACCTGCTTCCATCAATACCACTGTTCATAACTTCTTCTTACGTCATTAACACTTGTCATAACTGCTAGCGTCATTACCACTTGTCATACCAGCTAACGTTATTACCAGTTGTCAGACCTGCTTACGTCAATACCACTTGTCATACCCGCTTACGTCATTACCACTTGTCATACCTGCTAACGTCAATACCACTTGTCATACCCGCTTACGTCATTACCACTTGTCATACTTGCTTTCATTAATACCGCTTGTCATACACGCTTACGTCATTACCACTTGTCATACCTGCAAACGTCAATACCACTTGTCATACCCGCTAACGTCATTACCACTTGTCATACCCGCTTACGTCATTACCACTTGTCATACCCGCTTACGTCATTACCACTTGTCATACCTGCTAACGTCTTTACCACTTGTCATACCCGTTTTCGTCAATACCGCTTGTCATACCTGCTAACGTCATTACTACTTGTCATGCCCGCCTACGTCATTACCACTTGTCCTACCTGCTTACGTCAATACCACTTGTCATACCAGCTTACGTCATTACCACTTGTCATTCCTGCTAACGTCATTACCACTTGTCATACCTGCTAACGTCATTACCACTTGTCATACCTGCTAACGTCTTTACCACTTGTCATACCTGCTTTCGTCAATACCGCTTGTCATACCTGCTTACGTCATTACCACTTTTCATACCTGCAAACGTCAATACCACTTGTCATACCCACTAACGTCATTACCACTTGTCATACCCGCGTACGTCATAACCACTTGTCATACCCGCTAACGTCATTACCATTTGTCATACCTGCTAACGTCATTACCACTTGCCATACCCGCTTACGTCATTACCACTTGTCATACCTGCTAACGTCATTACCACTTGTCATACCCGCTTACGTCATAACCACTTGTCATACCTGCTAACGTCATTACCAATTTTCATACCTGCTTACGTCAATACCACTTTTCATACCTGCTTACGTCAATACCACTTGTCATACTTGAGTGAAATATCGCGGTTACCTGTAGTGTATGGTTAAAGACGCCCTTCTTGCTTGAGTATTCATTAATCTCCATGTCCGCGTGCACGGCTCCCACGAGTAGCCGGTCCCCGCACACCAGGTGGAGGTTGGTAGAGCCTATCGTGTCGCCCTTCATGATGTGCTGTAGTTCACCCGTCTGAAAGAATAACATGGTGAACCGTTTTAGAAAGTATCCTTGTCTTCGCCTGAAGGTTCCCCCCCCCCGAAAGACTTGAACACATACAGACAATAGGCCATGTATGTAAATGATGAACTATTTTAGTAATCTCCGTTTTTAACGGGTATGAGTTGACTTTTAATACATTATAGTCAATAATGTTATTTATTGTTAAATATTACACCAAAACAGACCTGCATGTCCCAGACTTGCGGTGGTCCAAGGCTACTTCCGGTCACTACACTCCGTTCGTCTCCGGGTATCAGACAACAGTCTACTCGCACCTCATCCACTGCGTCCCCCGGTGTAACCGCCCCCGCTCCGAACCCGCCATTCGCCGATGACATCACGTATTGGCCCTGCTTGTTCATGGTGACCGTCTTGAGATTCTGGACCTGTAATGGAAGACAGTGTTGTTAAGAGCATTTTTGATTTGTTTGTTTTACATATAATTGTCAAAATAAGCCATCGTTCATCAATTGTCGCAGATCAGAATGAATATCGTTTATCTTTTGTTTTTGTTTTTTGTATATATTATTTTCATTAACTACAATTGCATTTCTGTCTATAAGGGTGGCTGGACATTAGCTTAGAATATATAATTTTGGGTTTAATAATCATCATTTCGATTTTGTACAACTGACCAACTGATCGCAAATACGATCATAAAACAAGAACACAATCTACATCACTCGTACAAAACTAGGCATCTACAATGTCATAGAGCAAAAATGAATACATTTGTACATTACAGGAAACGGCTGTAATCGAGGATTTATCGCCGATTGTTCAAGTGGCAGACTGTCATGGATGTGTACCGTATACACGTCCGTATCGTCACTTCCAGTCGCCCCACCGGAAGCGAGCGACTGTACCTCCATCCACCTGCCGGCGTCCACATTAATCCCCGTCAGGAGGTTGTGGAAGCTTGCATTTAGCTCCACGTCCAGGTCGCGACCACTTTCGGTCTTGAAGAATACACTTCCGGTCATGAAGATTCCGGTTCCAGTTTTGTCGCAAGTGACAATGATATTAATGGTAGAGCTGCCTTGAGTCGAAGATTGGCCGTTGGTTTCATCCATAACATGTACCATTGAGGATTCAGAACGCGTTTGTTTTTCTTGTAAAGGACTCTGGCTAATGTACGATGATGTTTACCGAACGGTCCGTTTGCTGGCCAATGAACGATGATGAACATTTTGCGTTTGGTCTGTTGTTTTCATCACCATAATTGACGACGACGGCTCCAACAATGTTCCCATCAATTCCGGACAGATCCTGCTTCTGTGAATCCATGGACGATGCACTGCTGTCAAACTTCCGCTCAGTTGATTTATTTTCGTCTTTTAATTGTGCCGTACATGTGGCTATTCATTGCTCACCGTCGAGGACGAACACTCGTTCATTTCAAAGGACTGCGAACTTTTGAGTTTTAGTATTCATGTTTACCTTTGCATACATATTGTCAATCGGTGTTTCCTCTCTGGTCATATGTTCGCCTCCTCCGAAACTGGCTGACTTTACGTCTTTCATTAGAACTACCATCAAATAGTACAGTGTCAATGGAATCGGACCGAACATTGGAACTACCATCCAATAGTCCAGTGTCCATAGAATCGGACCGGACATTGGAACTACCATCCAATAGTCCAGTGTCCATGGAATCGGACCGGACATTGGAACTACCATCAAATAGTTCAGTGTCCATGGAATCTGACCTGATATTTGAACTACCATCAAATAGTACAGTGTCCATGGAATCGGACCGGACATTGGAACTACCATCCAATAGTACAGTGTCCATGGAATCGGACCGGACATTGGAACTACCATCAAATAGTACAGTGTCCATGGAATCGGACCGGATATTGGAACTACCATCAAATAGTACAGTGTCCATGGAATCGGACCGGACATACGAACTGCCATCAAATAGTAGTGTCCATGGAATCGGACCGGACATTGGAACTACCATCAAATAGTACAGTGTCCATGGAATCCGACCTGACATTGGATATTATCGTGGTTGTAGATTCGAACAGATCATCTGATGAATCGTCGATGTGAGTCGTGGTGGATGTGCGTGATGTCTCACTTTTGAAAGTCTTGACATTAGTTTCTGATGAACTTTTCTCCAGTCGTTGGTATCCAGCTTTCGAACTTCCGGCAGCGGGAACCTGTAGTGATGACTTCCGGATTGACGTATTCCTATTTTCACGAATTTCGATGAACTCTCCCCTCCCTGGCATTGTCTGGTTACCCCGGTTGCTGTAGCTGGCATGTGGAGCACCGGAAGAATGCAGCGTAACACATGAGCTGTTTACCGATACAGTTAATTTCATAAAAACTGATCACATAACACAAATCTTATTCTTCTAAAAAATTGTGATTTTGCAAATGCATTGTCGGTTAGTTATTCTTTTAAAAGCTGATAACCATTTCGCACATATGACGAAACACGAATTCAAACATAATAATGTTTTCCAAACGAGAGGGTGGGGCGGGTACACCCTGGGGTTGTGCACAATCCATTGTAGTCTAAAGCTCTCCTTTGGCACACAAAGATTTGTCAAATTGACCGGGTTGGGGGCTGTCTCGGCTATAAAAAGTGTTAAACCAGGTCAAGTTTATTTCCCGGGTGAAATATAAGGACCCCCCTCTCCGGTTTGGAAAAGTCATAGAGAAGTGCAATCAGTATACACACAAAGTAAGACATGCCTAAGCTCAAGGTAATCCTCTTACCTGGTAGTTATAGTTGGTGTTGAGTGTTGAGAAAGAGTAGGACTGGTCCGTTACCTCCCCGGTACCTCCAAGCGGTATGTCGTAATCAGGGAAATCGTCATCACCCGCAGAGAATTGAGATAATTCTTGTCTAAAACATATATACACATGCTATTACCTTTATAGATACCATTATAGAATTCAAAACATGTTTTATATCTCTTGGTCGGTCAATATTGTTGGAGTACCGCCTTTACTTTCATAACACTACTTCGTGATGAAATTTTAGTTGGCTGGGAATGCCGACGAAGGTGTGAATGTACATGTCCGGTATATCCGCTATCCATAGTACCGACGACACCGCTGTTAGACTGCATGGTGTTGGATGATAGCTGGCGACGGTATTAATGTACATATCACCTATTGTCACCAACCCAGTTTATCCGCGGTCAATAGTACCACCGCCACTGCCGTAAGACACCATGGTGTTTGATGATAGTTGGCGGAGTATGCCGACGACGGTATACATGTACTTAGAATACAACTTACATTTTCAGCCAATGAAATTGCAGATAAGCAATCTTTAAGTACTACGCTAAATCATAGATTTCATCTTTCGCGGTTGTTTAAAGGTCCGCCTACTGCCACTCATCCGATACACAAACTCTGTGTCAGATTTAGCATTGACAATGTGTTAGCAAATGAGGTTGTATTCTAAGTCAGTTAGACGACCTGAAGTAAAATCTCAATGATTAAGAAGGGCCTGTTCGAGACACCACCCATTTTTAATCATTAAGATTTAACTTCAGGTCATCTAACTACATGTATTACATATCACCTATTGTCACCTACCCAATATATACGCGGTCCATAGTACCGCCGCCACTGCCATAAGACTGCATGGTGTTGGATTGATAGTTGAGATTGGAAGAGTACGACGAAGACGTTATACGTCGGTCTGCCGTCGGGGAGCCGATCGCCGTACCAATGTTTGAAAAGGTGACTGAAAGAGGAGCCGACTGGCTGATTTAAATTGAATACAGATACGAG